>NW_006159867.1:5696553-5697989 GCF_000334495.1 Tupaia belangeri chinensis | reverse complement strand
TCCCTAGGAGCTATGCTTTTAGCCTCCTTTTCTGTATGAGAAGTGCCCAACACTACAAGGGCAGGCTGTACGTGTGAAAAAGAAACAAGCAGGAAACATTCTGGGGTAATCTAGATGAAGATCACTTGCTTCTTGCTTCAGGGACACAAGAGGAGATTACAGGATGAGATCATATTTTTATTTTAATGATAAGGAGTTAACTGTAAATCCTAATTAATCAATATATTATTTCCCTCTCAAAAGACTTCCATTCTTCTCATTAGCAGTCTCAATTTGCAAATATTGTATTCAATTATTATAATGATATTTTAAGTTGCATCTATTGAGGATTTCTGAACAATGCATTTTTCTCTTTTGTCATGTTAGGACCTAGATAATATTCTTAATTTTTATCTCTCAGCCCATAAAGTCTAACATATTTACTGTCTGTCCCTTTGTTAAAGAAGTTTAAGAATCCTTAATTTAGAGTAATAGTCTGCAAGTTAATCCAATTGAAAAATAGGATAAATGTGGAGTATATAAAAACATGCCTACTATCCATATCTGAGAAGACCAATTGAAAGATTTTGCATCATATCTGCTTAGACTTTTTTTAACCAAAGTCTTTGATCTTTTTTTCTATCACTTCTTCCTCACTAACTAGAGGAACCAAACCAGAATGTCTCCCAGTGCAGGGAGTTTGCTCTCTCCATAGGGGATTTGGCCAATGGGAAGTACATCTGTTCTTGCTGTTTGAGATTTCTTTGTTAGCTTGTTCCTCTCCTACAACCAATACCAAATGCCCCCTGTGTATATACTCACTTCATTTCTGCCAGATTTTACCAGATGTTAGTTATGATACTGAGAAAGGAAGATGGACAAGATCCAAAATCCCAGATAAGCTATCTCTTGCCAATGCTTACCTTAATTCTCAGGGGATACATACATACCGCAAAATCCCTGTGTAAAGCATCTCACATAAACAGTTTCAGTGTCGATAAAGTTTTATCCTAGCGTGTACCTGCTATTATATTTGCATATAATAAGCAGGTCCAGCATAACACCTTTGGTGTCTCTGAAACCAGCATTAAAATACTATATTCTTTTAGTTCATTTTCTAATTTTCTCTGCATCCAGATTGTAAACGAAAACAAACTTGGTATGATTGATGTGAATGGCAAATGTTGTTAAATCCAGACCATAATTTCTACTCCAAACTGTCAAAATTTATAGGAGAGAGAATTATGTAGATTCCATCACCTTGAGAGAATTAGTCAAGGGACACAGCCAGAGAAGAGCCTCCAGGAGGAAACCAGGAAAATTAATTCATTGGAATGCTTCCCTTTTCTTTCCCACATCTCTTTACAGAGATCTCCATAACTGACCCCAGAGTTAGAGAGTGCCAAGTCAAAAAGCAGAGTAAGAAGGGGGCAAAAAAAAAAAAAAAAAAAAAAAAA
>NW_006159867.1:5649961-5696310 GCF_000334495.1 Tupaia belangeri chinensis | reverse complement strand
GACACACAAAAAAGAGAAGTAAAAAGAGGGGAAAAAAAAAAAAAAAAAAAAAAAAAAAAAAAAAACTTGTAATAACTGGCTGACCATGGCTCGAGTCCTGACCTGGTGACTTGCTTTCTTGCTTTTCTATTTCTCTGATCAAATTAATAATAATAGTAACAACACATGGAAATAAATAAATATTTTTTAAAAAGAAAATATCCTTTATTATATATTCCCCCTCCCCCTTTTAACAGTTTTTTTTGCCAGAGGGCACATGCACTTTCTTGAGAGGGAAAGTGTGAAATCACCTCTGGGGGGGGTGGGTAGGTCATGCACCCAGTGAGATTTTCAAGCCACCAGGTGCAGGACTTGAACCACTATCAGCCGTGTAGGAGTCCAGTGCCTTAACCACCATACCACTTGCTGGCCCCTTTCAAAATTCATTCATAGATGCAGTAAAAAGTCCTCACTCATGTTCATATGCCTGTTATTGCACTAGACCTATATATGCTACAGTAAGTGAAACTCGCTTCGTCTAGTCCAAGGGTCCTCTGGTGCATAGAGTAGCAGTATGGAACGGAAACTCAGATCACAGAGCGCAGGTACTAGAAGGGTACAGTATATGTCAAATAAACAGTTCGGAAGCACAAATGAAGTATTGTTCTTATTTGTTTTTATTTTCACAATAGATGGTTGAATGAAAAACTCCAATGAAAAGAGAATACTGACAATACTAGAATATTATTAGTGAAGCTTATTTAAAAAACGTAATTAGACACCATCCTTGATTACATGCGCAAATACCTCTGGTAATTTTGGTTCAATAGCCATTTCAAGACTTTGAAACTTATGGTTCCCAAATTTTTATGTAGCGTGATACTCTGTGAAAATAATACTGGTAAGTTGAAAGTTACCCAGTCTTAGGACCAGCAGTTAGCGCAATGGCTATGTCGCTGGACTCCCATGTAGTCAACAGCGGTTTGAGTCCCAGACCTGGTGGCTTAAACTCACGCCAGACACGTGTGCGTGCGTGACCAAGATCCCAAGAGGAGAATGGAGAAGAGATTGTGGCATGGCCATCCCTCCTGGGGGGTGATTTCTCACTTTCTATCTCTCTGTCTCTCTCTGTCTTTCTGGCAAGTGCATGTGCCCTATAGCAAAAACCTCTCCAAAAAAAGAAAAAAAAAAAAAAAAGAAAGTTACCCAGTCTTCCGTTATTTCTAGGAAAATAAAAAACATTGACATGGGGGAAAAGCTCTCTGTCTTTCTGGCAAGTGCATGTGCCCTATATAGCAAAAACCTCTCCAAAAAAAAAAAAAAAAAAAAAAGAAAGTTACCCAGTCTTCCGTTATTTCTAGGAAAATAAACAACATTGACATGGGAGAAATGGAAAGCTCTTGTAGAAAACCTATTCCATTGTGGTAATAACTCAGTCATCAGTTGGTGTGTATTTAAGCTAACATAATAAAGCAGATACCTCAAATGCTATCACTAAAACTTCCATATCAATGATAATGATAATGACATAACTTATAAAAATGTAAGTATCTTGTTGTTAGAAAGTCGTGTCAGGGGCCAGCAGGTGGCATGGTGGTTAAGGTGTTGGACTCCCACATGGCTGGCTGCAGTCTAAGTCTCAGACCTGGTGCCTTGCTTTCTCTCTCTCTCATATGTGCACATGCTCTATAGCAAATATAAAATTAATAAATAATTAATCCTTTTTTAAAAGTGTCTTTTATTTCTGTTAGGATAAGTTCCATGTTCTTAGGGAAAAAAAGGTTTAAATTGAAAATGACTTCAATTTGCCATTTGTCTTAAAGACGATTCTTTAGACTAGGAACTGCCAACTAATAAAATAGGTATTCATGTCTTGTTTTAAGAACTTTATCACATCCCTCAGATTATGCTGTCTCCGAGTAACAATATAAGACAAGAGATGAATATCTAGCTTGTGGTCAACCAAAATGCCTATCTTTTTCCCATTAGTTTATTTGAAGCTCAGCCTTTCTCTTAAATATAATTAAAAAACAAAGCTAGTAAAGAAAAACCAACTCTTAAATGAGGTATTTGTGTTTATCAGTTATATTGATTTGTTTTTGCTTTGTTTTGAGTCAGTTATTCTAGTTTATAATAGTCTTTATTCACATTAATTCTACCATCTGGTATATTAACTGTTCTTTCTCTTTACGAGTAGATCATAATTTTTGAGGATAGAGTGAATATAGAATCTTGCAGTGTAGCAGTAGACATTTCTACAGCTGACAGTGATTAAACAGTGTTAGCGCTGAGTTGATCTAACTCTACAATTTTTGAAACTTTTTGTTTTTTTAATTCTGTCCAATGCTCTTTCTTTTTTGTGGTTTTTATTTATTTATTTTGTTGTTGTTGTTATTTTAAAAAATTTTTTAGGGTTTTTGCCATGGAGTGAATACACTCGCCACACAGAGCCAAACAGTGAGAAGGAAAGTGAAAACTCACACTCCCCCGCTTGGGAGGATGGTCACACTGCAATCCCTTCTCCTGGGATTTCAGGAAATTGGGCACACATTCACACACACCCAGTGTGATTTTCTTTTTATTTATTTTTAAGAGATATTTTTGCTATAGGGAGTATGTATTTGCCAGAGAGACAGAGAGAGACAGAAAGTGAGAAATCACCCTCTGAGGGGTGATGGCCATGCCACAGTCCCTTCTCCTCTGTTCTCTCAGAGCACAGGTGCTCAGCATGCGTTTTAAGCCACTGGGTCCAGGTCTCAAACTGCAGTTGACTGTGTGGGAATCCAGTGATGTAACCATTATGCTATCTACTGGCCCCCTCAATGTGATTTTCAACCCACTGAGTCCAGGACTCAAACCAAGGGTAACCATGTGGGAGTTCAGTCCCTTAAACACCATGGCAGGGGCTGGCTCCCCCCCCCCCCCATTGCAGTTTCTTATTTACTAAGTCTTAACTATGTGAAAGTATTCTCAGGTAATTGGTACACACACTGCGAAAGATCTCCATCCGCTAAGATGTCACAGTATAACTGGCAAAATTGTCCAACTACAACTGTTCTCATCTGGCATTCTCTCTCTCAAGCCTGGGTTCTTCAGGATCAAATTAGAAATGATTAACTTGGGACCAGCAGATGGCATGGTGATTGAAAGGAAAGGTGACTGAAGAAGGAAAATGACTAACGCAGCCACATATTTAATAAAGACAATTCCAGAATTGCTTTGAAAGGAGGACCGAAAATGTGGCATTTTGGACTTCTATATTGAGGTGAAGAGATCCTGAACTAGAGCAAGGATTTACTCGCCCTCATCTGTTCCGATCCATCCCCAGCCACACCTGATGGAGCAGACACCTAAGAAGGAAGGCTTTCCTTTCAACTCTTACCATAGGGCGTTCCTCCAGTGGCTATCAACTAAGGCCACTTGCTTGGCACTGTTTTTGTGAACCTGCCACTTTTACTTCCACATTTGCCCATGACAGCATATACTTTTTCTTTCTGTCCTAGACTTTTCTTTCCTAAAATATAGATTTAATTCCTCATAGTCAAAGCCCTCCCTTTCTCACTTGCGCACCAGTTTTAAATCTTGGGAAAACTAATGTGTGTCCGAGCACTGAACCCTAGACTTGGCCAAGACACTGGAAATGAGTAGAAGAGAAATTTCTTTTTCTTTTTTCTGTTCACACTTTATTGATTCACTAAAGATCTTAATTAATATAAAATGAACAGAAGAGAAATTTCAACATGAAGTCCGATCCTTGTCTTCAAGGGTACCAGTGAGCCTTGGAGTGGATCGGAGGCATCTCTCTTGCCTTACCCCACCTGCTGCAAGGCACAAGGCACAAAGTCCTGTGTGTTTGACCTTTACAACACACGACGAAGGCTCTAAGACAATCTCACACTCTCAGGGCTTACTCAGGAATAGTGTGGCCCAAGGTTATACCTACTGTAAACCTTTCCTGGGCATTTTCCGTGAAATGTGTCCCTGTGGCAAAATTGCAGCCTCTCACAGAATGGGAGTATTTCTAAGGTATTAACATATTCTACTGCAAAACATTCATACATGAGAAACCAGATGTGCAAACGTACATGTTGTGACTAAAGCCCTCATCCTGGCTAGCAGTCAGCAGAGAGAAGACAACAGATTGATTCACTGTGATTTTTAAAAATCATATGCATTCTTAATATGAATTATTTGTTTAATTAACACCTTCTGCCTTAACAAGGGGTGTTAGCATATGGAAGCATCTGTTGAGCCTGGCCTCCTGATGTGAAATGCAAAGTTTCTGAAATCTAAATGTTTGCACAGATATATGCACACACATCCAACAGCTATAGTCAGTATAGCTTTCATTACGTCAAATGGTTAACTGGCTTTGTGGCTAAAACTGTAAAAAGAATCACAATTCATGAGATAAACTTTTGCTCTGTGTATATTTTTAAGCATTTGTGTTTAGCTTCAATGTACAATAGCTAATTATTCCAGCCACCACAGTCATGGAATTTGTATTACCCAACAAAAATTAGCATTAATTTGAGAAAGCTTTATGAAAGAAGTGACTTTATACAACCAGGTGAGAAAAATCGGTGATGTGGATGGACCGTCCTCCGCACACATGTAGAGACTCAGAATTTAGTTTAGTTTGCTAAGAACTTGGGTGCTCCTTTTAAGGGACGTGCAGGAAAAAATCAACATAGAATATATATAAATAAAAAGTTATATTTGAGGAAGGTTAGGGCAAAATCAACATAATGTTCATAATTAGGAATTTCAGTTTAGTTGGAAAGGGAAGCTAGAGTCAGCATAGGAGTATGAAAATGAATGAACTGACATAAATTAGTAGTGGAAGAAGATGAGTGTAGTCCAATTTCTTTAGTTGTAGTCCAGTTATAGCGTGCTTAGGAGTGAAACCAAGTCTATGATGTCAAGAGTCAAAAAATACATAAAGAGGTATAAAAAATATCTAGAGGAAAAACAGTTAAAATAAATGAGTCACTATTTTAATCCTTTAAAACGGAATACTTTAACAGCATTGATAATGGAAGAGAGTTTAGGGAAGGAAAGTGGTCTTACAATTAAGAGTGAGAAAATAATAATTTTATGTATAGACATGTTAAGTTTTAGATACTGATGTGCAAATAGAAATACTTAAAGAGGCAAAAATGAGAAAAAATGAGGTCAAGTCTTTAACAGTAGAATGTTCTAAGGATCTAGATATTATTGACTGACCAGTAGATGTACTAGATGCTGTAAATATAGATTTTTTTTTGTCATGAGAGTTTGCCAAATTTATTGTTAAAAATGGCTCTTTTCAAGCATTCTATCTGTGTATGAGTGTGTGTGTGTGTGTGTGTGTGTGTGTGTGTGCTTGTGCACAAGGCACATGCTATTCCTGCTTTCTTGCTGCTTTTTGCTTTGTGGTGCTGAGCATCAGCATTATAAAGCAGGCAACAGCAGGTTGAGTGTTAAATGAAAAGTGTAAAAATAGAAGTAGCAAACTCAATGATGTGGTGAGATCTATAAGACTAAGGGATTAAGAAAAGAAAGCAACTGCTCTTTTCCAATATTTGCTTTAAAAGATGTAATAGATTAAGGTATAACTATTTCCCATAAAATTAAGATTGAAAAAGATAACAATCAATCTTGGAAAAATGATTAGGCTACAGTAACCACCCCATGTTGCCCAGGCCTCACTCAAAAGTCCTTGTGAGATAGTGAGAGGTTAGCCGAAGGAAGAGTAGCTTCAGACCGAGGAGGAGGAACATTACCAGCTGATAATCATGACCCTGTTCAAGAAGCAAGTAGAAGCAGAAAGAGTAAATGAGGAAGTTACTGAGAGATCTCACCAGTTTACAAAAATACCTACCTGAGGGACCAGCAGATGCCATAATGGTTACATCACTGGACGCCCACGTAGTCCACCATGGCTGAGTCCCAGACCCAGCAGTTTAAAACTCATGACAGGTGTGCTTGTGTGTGTGCCCAAAATCCTGAGAGAGGATATATATATATATAGTCCAGTTATACATATATATTCCAGTTATACATATATATATATATATATATATATGTCTGAAGGTGAAAACATTATTTAAAAGAAATGCCAGTTCTTGCTACTCAGGTTTTAGCATAAACACAATTCATTTTATTTCATAAAAATCAGAGGAAGCACCATGTGGGGGAAGGATAAAGAGAAGCTCAATACCTGACAATCTTGAGATCCAAGGGCCTGTAAACACATGTGGGGACCAGCAGGTAGTGTAGTGGCTATGTTGCTGGACTCCCACATTGCTGACTGCGGTTCGAGTCCTGGACATGGTGGCTTGAAATCAGGGTGGGCACATGTGCATCAGTGCCCAAGATCCCAGGAGGAGACCGAGGAGAGGGCACTGTGGTATGGCCATCCCCCTTTAGGGTTGGGGGTGATTTCTCACTCTCTCACTTTCTCTGTCTCTGTCTCTCTCTGGTGAGTGCATATGCCCTAAGACCCTAAGGCCCAAACCTCTACAACAACAACAAAAAAATGTGAATTCATGTGAACCATTTTAATGCCAGTTAGAACAAAATGGAAACTACATACAAAGGTATTTTATTTTATATAATTTTCTTCATCCTGATTCCATATCAAACAAAGTAATTCTAACAATTGAGAAAATATATTTTCCTATTTTCTAATTAGAACTTAATTTCAGTTTCCAAATTTATTTAGTATTTTTTAAGACATTAATTCGTGTTTCCTTTCACAGTGATTTTTTTATTTTCACTTTGATTTTTTTAATTAATAATAGTCCTGTGGAAAGATTTCTTAAGTGAAAACAGGGCAGTCTCTGGGTGAGCCCAGGGGGTTACTGGGAACTAGAGGTTTATTTCTGTATGCTCCAACCCATTACTTCCCAGGCACAGACCCTTTGATTTCTTGGAAACGTCTCCAGGGTTCCACTTCAAACACCTTCAGTCACCTCTCAAGTTCTCCTCCCTCTTTTCCCTTCTTTCTCTCTTCTGGTTTCCTTTAAAATCATTCTCACTTCCATTTCTTTTCAACTCAGTTGCTCTCTAGTTCTTATTAATTTTATATATTTATTTCTCCCATGAGAAAGAGACAGTGAGAGAGAAGGAGAGGTAGTCACCCCAGCAGGGCCCCCATGCCACAACCTCCCCACCCACCAGTCCCAGCCAGCTTGGTTGTGGGCATGTGCATGTACTGTCTGGTTAGCTCAGGAAACAGCAGGATGTGAACCCAGGACCTTTCCCATGTGGGCCCAGGTGCATTAATGCTGTGTCACCCCTCTTGTGTCCTGTAATTCTTTCAGGATAATCTTGAAGGCTGAGAAACAAAGATCTGAATCATAAGCAATTGAAGATGAGTTTGGCATTCTTTGAGAATCTGACAACTTCAGAGACAGAAGGGAAAATAACATTTTCATTTCACTCTCCTTGTATGACAAAAAAAAAAAAAAAAGTGAAGTAGCCAGTTTTCCACATTAAACAGATTAAACATCCTGCTTATACCACACACTCAATTAAAAATATGTGTTAAGCGATTACTTAATGGAGTTCAAGCCTTTTCCCTTATCACTTTTCACCATAAAGGGTGAAAAATCTTCCTTGCCGTTTGTGATGTGGTTCTGTCCCCAAGGAGGGAGACAGTCATCTGGTGGCGATGAAGGTGTATTAGGAGTTTCTGGGATGTCTTTTGCCTTTTTTATAAAATGATCAAACCTGGCTGAACGTGGACGTGATATCTGGAGCTGCAGCAACCTCTCTGACCAATAGGCAAGAAGCTAGCAGATGAAAAGCTGTACAGCGAGGACGGTGAAGCCAAAGGAAGGAAAGAACCTGGCCCGTGGATGGCATCTCAGAGCAGACGAACTGCCACCATTAACTGTCTTCTTACATTTCTTCCTACACGAGAGAAAGTCATTTGATGGCGTTGGTCTGATTTTCTTCACTTGCAATCAAACTATAACTAACAGACTGTGTTCAAAGTACTTCCTATAGTTAAACTTGATTGAACTTCAGCTGGCTCTTTGGTTTAGGTCCAAATCTTCAAAGCCAGAAAGAGGAACAGGTACTGAACACTGGCCGTGCATTATTTATTCCTTCACTCCGCAGACGCCACTTGAATAAAACTATTTTCTGCCCATTGCTAAAATCGTCTGTGCAAATTGGCCCCGTTTATCTTCATTACCAGTTCAGGAGACGTGTTCGCACTTCTGAATCCCTACTTTGCCCAAGTTGGAATGTTCTATTATTATTTTTTTATATAACTTTACAGCTACTTTAATTAAAACCACATGGGGTGGCAGTTGTTAAAGAAGCCCTAAGTAGTGACTTAGGCCTACCTCTTGTAATAACAGGGGTTGAACTAGTCATAGATCTTTGTCTCTATTTTGATGTACAGAGTTCCTTTCTCAAAGTGTGTTTTTGTCTCTAGATATTGATCGTCGCTATCAAGTTGCCATCACAGTACTTGTCATTTCCTTCCTTCCACCATTAACTTTTTTATTTTCCTAAATGTTCAGACTGTGGGCAGAAACTTCTCTTACAGATTATTATCACTCACTTGTTCTGACTTATTTCCTTTTCCACTTTGATCCACTTCATATAGTCTCCTAAAGTTTTTCTCCTCGTTCAAAGTTCATTGCCGATTGTGAAGTTGTCTCCATCTTGAAAATATTCCTTCCTAGTGTTAGAAGGCCACCTATTAAGAAAGTTCTGGACATTATATATATTACAAATGCTATAATTTGAATTCAGGGTTTTCATTTTAGATATCCTATGGCTGCAATTATTAATAATATAGGGTTTTTTTATATTTTCAGAATATTTAAATATCTAGTTCATACAAATCTGACTTTTGTGTTCCTATCATTGTATCTCATGTTGGTTTGACAAAGATAAAATTGGTATATCAATAGGGCATAATTAACTCATTCCTCTACAGTTATTAAATACAAAAATTAAAACTTTAAACTTCATGTATAAAATATTTAAATTATTGAAATAATTCAACCTGTTGTTTAAAACCCAATATTTCCCATAGATGGAGAGCACATTGTAACAAATGTAATTTTGAGAAGGTGGTAGAAAGAGGAATCAGCAGATGGTGTAATGGTTACATCACTGGACTTCCACATAGTCGAAAGTGGACCACGGTTCAAGTCCCAGCCCCAGTGGCTAAATGTTCATGCTGGGTGTGTGTGCATGCATGCCCAAAATTCTGAGAGGAGAATGGAAGAGAAGGAATTGTGGTGTGGTCATCCCCCCTGGGACATGATTTCTACCTTTTTGTCGTTCTGTCTCTCTGGTGAGCACATAAGCCCTACAGCAAAAATCTCTCTTAAAAAAAAATAAAAGAAGGTAGTAGAAAGAGCAGTGATGGGCCAGCCTGAGGTACAGTGGTTCAGGCAGCTGGATCCCACATGGCTGATCATGTAGTTTCAGTTCCAGACCTGGTGGCTTGGGAAAAATACTGAGTGCACATGTGTGCATGTGAGTGCCAAAAGTCCTGAAAGGAGGAGGAGAAGGAATTGTGGCATGACCATTTCCTGTAGGAGAGTATTGCCTCTCCCTTCCCCCACCCTGGTCTCTCTCCTATGAGTACACATGCCCTTCATCAAATTAAGAGAGAGAGAGAGAGAGAGAGAGAGAGAGAGAGAGAGAGGTGGCTTTAGAAGCTGACAAAGGTAGGTTTAAATATCATCTCTGCCACACTTTTGCCTCTGTCACTTTGGGTGCATCATTTTACCTTGATGAACTTGATGGTCTTAAATATAAATGACATTAAATAGCTTTTTAGTATGGAGACATTTTGCTCCATACTAAAGCATAAACCAATTCTCTGACAATACTTGTTTCTCCCTTTAACTCAAGACTTAACTCTTTCATGGAATCTTTTTAAATCAACAAGATTTATTCTTTAAATCAACTTTTATCCATAATCTTGAAATTTTGAACTAAAGTTTTGGGTTTGCATTGATTACAAATTGCTATCTTCCTCTGTCACCCAGGGTTTCGGTTACTTGAGATCAGGCAAATGCATTGACAACGCCGTTGTGATCTTGTTAGCTTGTTGACTGAGATAGAGGTTTTGATATCTCCTATCATCCTGATGTTGGTTATTCCTGCTTGATCTGTAAAAATAAAATAAATAGCCATGACTTATTTCTTTTAAGTGTAGTTTCTCATGATCATTCACATGGGCATTTGTTTGGATCTTGTGCACTTGACATCACCTGTTACCTTACATATTTGTCAAAATAGTCATATGCTAGATTCCCCTGGTATAATAACACAGTGTACTTATATTTAAGGTACGGTGTAGTCTCTTTGGAAGTAAGATCCAATAGACAGAGAAAGGAAATTTGGGCCAAGAAAGAAAGATGATTCATCAATGGGCTCTTACGTCTGTCTCACATTTCCTTGCTCAGCTCTGATTTTACCTGTAGCCCTGGTAGATCATTTTCTTCACGTTCAAATTCGTTTCATTCTGACCTATCTAGAGTTGGCCATGTATCCTTCCATTTTTGTCTTGGAGCTTTCTCTGGCACCAAAAGAACCTCTTTAATCCACCCTGCCATTTTTAGATGAATAATTCTGGATGACATGTTTTTTACACTTCTCAGAATCCTGATGAAGATCAAGCAAACCTGTCTCATGGTAGTGACCCAACACATATCATTTGTTGGGATGTTCTTCCTTTCATAGCTCAGTCTACACCTGCCTTTTCTTCTGCTTCACAAGATCATCTATCAAATAAACTGCCCGCACCCAAGTCCTTACCCAAGACTCCCAAAGGAATCCATCCAAGTGCAAGTGTGTTTTATAAGAAGCTGCTTTTTTGGTTTTCTGCATGGTCCCTGGACAATGCCCAAAAGGCACAGTAAGCCTGGGTGTGCAGAAGGCCAATGTGGGCAGTGGAAGACATCTAATTTTATAGGGAGTTTCAACAGAAAGAAAAGAGGGTGATACCTTTTTGTTGTTGTTGTTCTGGCTAGTCCACTCATTCATGGGGGGAATCTCAGCTGATGGAGAAAACAAGATCTTTAGTAAGGAAAAGGCATTATAGATCCATCTAGAAGGTCCAGTTCTAGTACGGGGCTTCTAACTCACCCATCAGAGGACTGAATTTTTGGGGTAGAGGGCCTGAGACTGAAACTCAAATGTGACACTGACTTAGCATGTCAACATAAAGGAATGCTGTGATTTAGAAGTAACCTAGGAGTCCCAAACTATTGACAGAATATGGAATACTGGGCTTAATCAGTAGGATCGTACTAAACATTTGGACTAATTTCCCAAGGTTATGTGGTCTCTTTGTTGCTGTTTTCTGAGTGGAAGACATGGTCACTTCACTTCTCTATCTGAGAAAAGTAGGAACTTATCAGTATTTTTCTGTGTTTGATGTTGTTGTTGTTATTAATGTAATGAAGGCACTTAGAGAGATGAAAGAAGGAAGATTATTCCCATCTCTGACTTCCCTTGAAGCATCTGAGTCATTCCCATGGGACTCCTTGTATTCTTCCGGCTCAGCAAACTTTTGTAGGAAAAGAACCCTTATCTTATTGGCTTCTATTTTATATCATGTATGTCCAGTAAAAGTATTTCAAACTTAATTAACTTCCATAATAAGCAGCCTATTGATAAGGTAAAATGGACAATTCATATTCCTATGAATTTATATTACCCAGATTTCTGAAGCAATCAGTGGAGAACCACATAGAAACAGGTGGTACTTTTAAGGTTCAGGTACAACATGCAAGAAGTAACTAGATAAACGATAGTCACAGAGATGGTTTAACTTTTTACTTTTTATGAAAAATAAAGTCATGTAGCATACCTTGTGTTATTTTATGTTATTAGACGTCATGTGATATTTTGCCAAAGAAGCTAACTGGGGTCTTGGGAGTCATAATATGTGTGTTCAAATCGCAGCTCTAGGTGCCAGGAGGTGGCATGTAGTGGTTAAGGCACTGGACTCCCCCATTGCCACTCATGGTTTAAATCCCAGACCTGGCAACTTGAAACTCATGCCAGGTGCATGTGCTTGCCCAAAATCCTAAGAGGAGAAATGAAGGAGAAGGGATTGTGGCATGGCCATATGCGCTGGGGGGGTTGTGATTTCTCACTTTATCTCTCTCTGCCTCTCTCTGTGTCTCTGGCAAGCATACATGCCCTATAGCAAATCTCAGCTCTATCACTTGATGATCATTTTACTTACAGTAAGTTATCTGATGTCCCTGTCCCTCTTTATCCTAAATGAGTGGCTAACTCAAAATAATTGCTAAGTCCCTTTCAAGCTCTTAACAATTTTATCCTAGTTCACAAACAACCCAAATGTTCGTAAAATATTCTGGAAATGACAGTACATGAGTAATCAGATCCTTGAGTGAACAAAATGAGTCATTTTTGAATATTTACACTAAACATTTAACGATAATTTTATTCCTCTCAAAATGCATATTTATTTTTAGTTTAGAAGTTGAGGTGTAGATTTAAGTGTTGTTGGCATGAAGGTTCTGGCCATTTTTATAAAAGAATGATACTCTTGGGGAATTAAAAATTCTAAGATGCAAAAAAGTCAGGGAAATGTAAATTATATTTTAGTGAACCAACTGATTTTGCAATTGTCAAATGCATTTATATTCACATTCACAATAGATTTCATTAGAGATTCTTAGCATATTTTTACCATATGATTAAAACCTTTATAGTGTTTGAAGACATCTCTCCTCAAGGAACAAATGCAATAGAAACAGATGTAGAAGTCAAAAAAGATAATGCATGTGATTTTTTAAAAATTATAAAGTGTTATATAAATATAAAGTAGTATGATAATTAGGTAGGGCATAGTTACTGAAAGTGTGTAAATTGTTTCTAGATAATTAAAAAAAGTCAAAGGTACCAATTTAACATCATACTCTTTATTTTTATTCTTGTTACAGTTTTTGTAGTCTCAACTTAGAATTTTATGCTTCACAGCTGCTTATTTTACTCACATGTTAATCTGGGATAAGGAACAGCTCAGCTGACCAATTTTTGTGGTACAAAATTTTATGGATTTTCTAGGCCACTTCTTGGTGAAGTGTTAGTTCTCTATATAGGATAGTGAAATTCTTAAGCTAACAAGAGTGTAATGATGTAGAAATGGAGATTCTATTTATATTTCATATTAAGGTTCTCTAGGGAGACAGAACCAATGAGTTTATATAGATATATAAGAGGGAATTTATTGGGAGAATCAACTTACACAATTATGGTAACCAAGAAGTCCCACAATAGGGTGTCTATAAGGTGGAAATGCTAGGATTTTTGTAGTGTGGATTAATTCAAGTCCAAAGACCTCAGATATGGAGAAGCCAACGTTGTAACTCACAGTTTAAGACTCAAAGTCTGAAAACCCCCAAGGTCACTAGTGTGAATCCTGGAATCTAGAGGCAGATAAGTTCTGATGTCCAAGGTCACAAAAGAAGTCTATCCAGCTATCTCCTAAGAGTCCCATTCATCTTCTGTATCCATTCTCTCCTGGCCCTTGTTAATTGGAGTGTGCCCTCTCACACTGAGGGTCATCTTCCACATTTAATCTACTCAGACTCCCATGTTAATTTCTTCTGAAAATACCCCTACAAACATACTCAGAGTAATGCTTTATCAGATATCTAGATATTCTTTAGTCTAATTTGATACCTTAAAACTAGCCATTGTATACTATAAAGTTAAAAGATTGGGAATTGGGAAGAATTCTAGTAAAAGACAAAAGGAATAGTGCTATTAATGGCAGAGACTAAGAGACCAAGTCTTCTAAAGAAAAGATTCTTCTCAGCAGTATTGAGTCGCTGAGTGACTGAGTCTGTGTGAGAACCTACAATCCATGTTATATATTAGTTTACCCCATAAGGCCTGGAGGATGTCCTTAGCAACATTCTGTTCTCTCCAGGTGAATCTCTAAAGGGGCCCATAAGGTTGCCTTAGTCAGCCCAGGTATCTCTTTTACTAAGACCTAAATGTTGAGAATGCTAAGAAGAACAGTCAGAGTCTTAGTATTGAATCAGTTTTGAACTATTTTATTGTGATGAGGGGAAATACAGTGAAGGAACAAGTGATTGTTCCTCCGGATGGTACAGAAGTTTGTTTTAATAATCAGCAGATCAGTGAATCTGCCAGTCTAATAAACAGTAAGTCCTAAAAAATATGCATACATTTTCAAAGAAAAATAAATGAAGTAAAATAATGAACTTTGAATGATGAATACATTTTATAGGTGATCTATTTTATTTCAAAAAACTGCTAATTTGGATTTCTATCCTAATTATTTGGATAGAAGAGATGTTTTATATCTCAAGAATCAAAGTGCTTTTCTTATCCTCTTTGGCCTGTGTAGCTTTGCTTGGTTGAAGCAAGAATTTTTGGCATGAGAGTAGCAGCCTTAGTACTGGGTGCATGACTGAAAATTTAGGATCTAGGGGATGATGAAAGGTAGACTGTACTTGGTAAATTGCATTGTTTTTCCTGCAGTTCTGGTGACTAATTATGTGCTCCACATCAGCCTGTTCCCTAGGTGCAGAGGTCAGAATTAGAGGCAATTGAAAAATCGGCATTAGAATACAAAGTTCCCAGAGTTATACTCAGTTGCTTGGGTTCAATGAGCTGTGTGGCTCCTGAGTTGGTTCTGAATCTGTCCTAGTGACTTGCAGGTATTTCAGACATCTGTCAAACAAACCTATAAAGGTGGTTTATGTGTACATAAGTGTACACTGCCTGAATTTTCACTGTTTTGAAACAATTTTTAAAATAATGTAATAAGCATCTACTTAGCAATTCCCTATAAAAATAACTCTCATGATAACAACAACAACAACAAAAAAAACAGTTAACAGTGATGGTTAAGATATTCTTTGTACATGGCTGGAAGGTTTATAGTCTGATTTTCACTGGGACTATTGTCTGAATTTCTTTGGCCCATGCAGATTTTTGATATCTGCATTGGGAATCAGTGTTTATCTTTTTGGTGATTTAAGAGGCTTTTATTAGGAAAACTATCAATAGAGTACTTACCCTTCTACTATCCTAAGTCTGGGCTTGATATGTAAAATCCTTTCCAAATAAACACATTTCAAAATGAAAATGAATGGCACCTCTGTTTTCAGTAACATACAACCTTGACAATTTCTGGAGGACTCAATGCTCTTTAGAGGAACTCCTGTTTCTTGCTGGTCAATGCCATTGACTTTAGAAAATATCTGAAAACAAAGATCTTAGTTCGTTGCAGCTTTTTTCCAATTTTCCCACAAAGTTCTCCTTCTTTATTTCATTAAAACCAATTAGGCATATTGCACTGGCAGAGATTAATACTGCTAAATGTCAATGATGTGTCTGCTTTGAAAAAACTATTGAGCCGAAGAGTAAATAGCAATACAATAAAAATGCCCCGACATCTTGCTTGCAGGAAGGCAGAGAGCTGTAAGGTGGCAGGAAGAGTAAAGAAGGAGATAATAACGGTTGATCACTAAATTGATTTCAGTAGTTTACATTCCCAGAAAATCAACTGAATACACACACAGAAAACAAAGTCAACCAAAGAGAAAAGATGGAAGGTTGTGGTCGTGGCGAGCGGGTGCAGTCTTTGTCACAAGCAGATGCTCTTGGCAATGCTCTCAAAAATGTGTTGAAAATTAAACAATAACCTTTCCTCTTCTTTATGGCTCAGATTATAATTAATTAGCAGCATCTTTGAAAAGTCTTGTTCTCCAGGCATACGAACTATATTATTCTGCTCTAATATCTGTTAGGTCGCCGGAAAAGGCATGGCATATTTTTTCATGTTTTTCTGTGCAAAAGTGCATCATGACTTTTCCGATGACCCAATAGTTTCTGTAAGTAATCTCTCACTGTGCAAAGTAACATTAGATGTTACGGGAATACTTTTTCTAATCGTTGTAAACCGAGCGTACTAGCTAAATCAGGGATCCCAGACTATGACCAGAGGACCAACTCTAGACTGATGCTTATTTTTTTGTTAGAACCCTGTATTGAGAAACTTTTATACATTTTTGAATGGCTGAAAAAAAAATTGGAGTGGGACAATATTCTTTAGTATGTGAAAATTGCAGAAACTTAAATGTAAGTGTCCATTAGAAAAGTTTTGTTGGAACTCGTCAAGCCCATTCATTTCTATATTATCCCCAGAGACTTTGCACGATAGAGGTGGAGTTCAGAAATTGCCAGCGACCACAGGGATGGACTTCAAAGCCTAAAATAGTTACTACTCGGCCCTTTACAGACAAGTTTATAGACCCTTCAGGACAGACAATTACCAAAAAATAAGCCTGAAGCTTGAAGCCTAAAATTGAAGCAGTTTGGTATTTTCCGTATTCAACAAATTTTAAACATAGGGAAGGGAGAAGATAGTAAAGGGACAAAAGGAAAGAAAATTGCAAAACAATGAGTTCTAAAAATAGAAAATCACTGGCCCAGCAGGTGTCGTGGTGGTTAAGGTGCTAGATCCCACATTGCTCCTTCTGCAGTTTGAGTTCTGAACCTGGCAGCTTGAAAATCTCACTCTGTGTGTGTGTGTGTGTGTGTGTGTGTGTGTGTGTCCAAAATCCTGAGAGGAGGATGGAGGAGAAAGGATTGTGAGATAGCCAGCCTCCCTCTTCCCATCAGAGGCTGATTTCTCACTTTCCTTCTCTCTCTCTCTGTCTTTGGTGAGCACATGTGCCTTATAGCAAAACTAAAATAATAATAATAATAATAAAATCAAATAAGATAAAAATAGAGAATTACTGTTAAGGGTCTCCAGAAATACACACACACACACACACACACACACACACACACACACAGAGAGAGAGAGAGAGAGAGAGAGAAGAGAGATACTTAGTTTAAGAAATTGGCTTACTTGATCGTGAGGAGCTGGGAAGTACAAAATTTGCAGGAGAAGACAACAATCTAGATATTCTAGCAAGAGTTCATGTTGAAAAATCTCAAGCCAAAAGATAGTAGCATTCTTTCCTCTCCAGGAAACCTGGTTTGTTGCTACTATTGTTGTTGTTCTTTGTTTTGTTTTGTAAGGCCTTCAACTGATTAGATGAGATCTGTCCATAACATAGAAAGTCATCTATTTTAGTCAAAGTTTGCTGATGACAATGTTAATCACAATCCAAAAGTACTTTCACAGCAACATCCAGGCTGGTGTTCAGCCGAACAACTGGGCACAGTGCGCTAGCAGTGTTGACACATAAAATGATCACGTTCTAAATTATATAAATGAGACCAGTGAGGATATTTATCAAGGACTCTGATTATTTTTTTTTCTATTTAAACAGAATAAATTGAGTTGCTCTGCCTCATTTTCAAATTGGAAAAATGGAGCTACAATAAATTATTTGAGAAAGAAAGAAAATTTAGAAGTACATTTTAATTCATAATTTGGATCTATGCATTGATCCAATTTCATAAACACAGAGCACAAATAAGAGCTGAGAACACTTTTCCCCTTAATTTTCCAGGACTATATTCCTACATGTCCCTTGGTGTTTCACACATCCCCAATGATTACAGACACCAAAGTTATTGCGGTGTCTCACTTTCCTAGGGCTTCCATGACAAAGTACCACAAGAAGGGGTGCCTTGAATAACAGAAGTTTCTTTTCTCACAGTTCTGGAGTCTTTAAGCCCGAGGTCAAGGTGTCAGCACAGTTGGTTTCCTGGGAGACGTTTCTCCTTGCCATGCAGATGGCTGCCTTCTCACATACCTGTGGCAAGGAAAAGATCGTGACCGGCACTTGAGAATTCCTCCCTCTGTCTTCTCCCAGTTACCACACTCGCCTGTCCCCAAAGTTGATCACTGTCCTGTCATGCTGGCTTCTGAATTTGATGAGTTTAATATTATTGTCTGTCTGGCTTCAGCTCATTCACTCAACATAGTAAGATTGATTCTTTGAGCTGGCCCAATGACCATAGTTAGGAGCTATGTGTAAAGAGCCTGATTCCAGACAATTTACTGTGGTTCAAACATCAGCCCTGGCAACTTGGAATAAACACACACACACACACACACACACACACTCATGGTGGGTGTGTGTATGTGCATACCCCACATCCTGATGACACGGAGAAATGAAAGAAAAAAGCTAGCAGTATCACCATGCCACCAAGAGTTCTCTTCTCTCTGTCTCTGTCTCCCTCTCTTTGGTGAGCACACCTGCCTTAGAGAAATTTAAAAAAAACGATTCATCCTTCTTATATGTGTGGCAGTAGTCATTACTGTAGTTTATCATTGTAGAATATCTGTTATATAAATATGCAATAGTTGTATTCATTCCTGTTTCTAGTGACCAGCTACTATGAATCATCCCACCATAAATATTTGTATAAATCTCTACATTACTTTTAAACTGTAACTCCCTATGTCTAAATTACTTTTTGTAAAAAAAATTAAAATGAGAAGCACCTTTTCTCACATAGTTTATCTTTGAAAATGCCACTTTTTTTGTTTATGTGTCTTGTCAACAACTGATTGTTTTCACATGTTTGTTTTGTTTTGCATGTAGACTTGTCAAGTATTGGCTAAGAGCAACTGCAGATATTAGGTTGTCGAGAAAGCCATGATGTGTTTTTCTATGCAGAAACGCATCATGGCTTTCCTGACAACCCAATACATCGATGTGCTCTTTTGAAGACCCCACTGAAGGCTTTTGGAGTATAGGACAGTGGTTTGTGAGGTTTGGTCCCCAGACCAGCAGCAACCCCTCTGCATCCTCTGGGAACTTGTTACAAATGCAGATTTTTCACACAACTGAATCACAAATTCTAGGAGTGGAATCCAGAAATCTGTACTTTAACAAGATCTCCAGGTGATTCTGATGTATGTGAAAGTTTGAAAACCATTCTGGAGAAGATGAGAAAACACAACATTGAAACTGTACACATCGCTTCTTTCATAGAGGCCAAAGGAATTGAAGGTAGAGCCACTTTAATCTTTAGGGGGCGACCTCCCAGAGGAAGCCATTTGTGATCTTTTTTTTTTCTTTTTGGAGAGGTTTTCACTATAGGGCGCATTTGCTCGCCAGACAGACAGAGAGAGACATAGAGACAGAAAGTGAGAAATCACCCCCCGGGGGGGATGGCCACGCCGCAATCCCTTCTCCTCTCGGGATCTTGGGCATGCACACACACACACGCCTGGCGTGAGTTTTAAGCCACTGGGTCTGGGACGTGAACCATGGTCGACTACGTGGGAGTCCAGCGACATAGCCATTATGCTAATTGCTGGTTCCCTTGTGATCAATTTTTTATTTAAAAGAAAAAAATTGAATAAAGTCCGAAGACATCTTTCACATGACCTTAGCATATTTTATCATAAATAGGAACAGTATTTACCTGCTGGTTTTTAATTTCTTTAAAGCTTGTCTCAAAATGTGTCACACATATTAGGCAAAGGTGACCCATAACACAGCATACATTATACAACTAGGCATTCAGTTCAACATTTTTCTAGAGATATCCTGCTGACACTGTGATATCTGAAATTCTGAACCCTCTCTGCTGGACCTATGATATATGCTAGGTCTTGTCTTCTTGTCTATTTAGACATGAGACAAGTGGTCAAACTGTCTTAGCAAAGTATTATAGCCTAATGCATATTAGCACAGGTTCAGGAGAGGTGCCTGGACTCACATCCTAACGTTTTGCTTCTTAATTGTGTGGCTTTGGGCAGATTGCTAAACCCCACTACCTCTCCATTAACTCCTCTGTAAAATGGGAATTATAACAATATTTAATTGGTAGGGTTGCATTTAGGATCAATAAAAATAATACTAAAAACTTAGACACCTGTTGGAACATTGCAAGAACTGCTCAAGAATTTTTCTTAGTAGAATTCACTGTCTGATTTCATTTTTACTACCATTGTTTAATTACAGCAAAATTACAACATTTTACGTAAGAAAAAGTTGGTTTGTTTTTGATCATCAATGACTTCAGTGGATGAACTGTTGTACTTCATGTTATACGTTTGATTCTACAATATGAAGTACCTGCATTCATATAATGTGTTGTATATGCATACACATACAGTAGGACTTCACAAAGCTTATGGAAAAATGGAATTAAAGTTCAGGTTTATTGCAAAAAATTTTTGAAATCCATACATATTTTTTTCTTAATACTCATTTTTTCTAAACTTTCTAAAGGCCCATCACAGAGTTCCAGCCCCAAAGTACACATAAATGTTCATATTAATCAAGTATTGTAAGCTTAAAATCTTTGATGATGTTCACTCCTTTCCAATTATGAGCTTGAAAGATGTTTAACACGAATATATAGACACATTAATCAATACATTGAAAGACATTTCCTAGACTTTCTAGACTAAGTGTCTCACAAACACTGAGAAGGGCATAGAAATGATTTTCTTCTGGATTGTCTGGGATTTAGAGATTATTTTCTTCCTGCTTTTAAGCTCCCAGGACTTTGTGGAGACTCAAGTCAGCTCCAAGAGCTTTATTTCTCTTCTCTCTCTTGAGATATAATGTTACTGTCTACTCTGTCTCTTGCGGATCCATCATTCCTTGATGCCTTGATGATTGACTATAGAATGAACCACAAATTTCTCAACAACAAAACTCTTTACTTATTACTTTGTAAAAGAAATGTGTTAAGAGTTTTTATTTAAATGAATTTCATTTTTTTGTTCTTGTTTTTAGTGTGATTTTTTTGCTTTCTTTTTTAGATTTTTTTTTTTACTATAGGAAATCTCAAATCAGAAACATGAAGCAGAGAAAAAGAGAAGCTGTTACTGAGCTCAAGTATATAGTTATAGTTATTACATCCCTTATGAAATAAATACCTATATAGTATTCTTGGATTTAATATATGAGGCTTTCAGCATTGAACAGTTACTCAGAGATTCATGATATGTAACTTTTTTTTGAGAGAGAGATTTTTGCTGTAGGACTCTTCTACTCACTCAAGTGACAGTAAGCAAGAAATCACCTCTCAGGGGCATGGCCATGCTGCAATCTCTTCTCTTCCATCTTTCTCTTGGGTTTTTGGACATACATGCCCATGCACCCAGCATGAATTTGAAGCTGCCAGGTCTGGGACTTGAACTGCAGTTGGCCATGCAGGTGTCCAGTGACATGACCATTACTTCATCTGCTAGTCCCAACATATAACAATTTTCATATTTAGAGACATAATTCTTACTGAAAGCTTGTAAATCTTATAAAACAAACAAACTAAAATGGGTTGTGACTTCTCAAATTCCAAGTCTCCTTTTCTGGATATTTGAAATATGCTAAGTTTTATCTTCTTCCCTATCTAGACATGAGAGAAATAGTCAAACTCTTTAGGAAAATATTATCACATGGTGGAAAATAGTACAGGTTCTGAAGACAGATAACTGAGGTTACATACTAGCTTTTGTTTCCTTTAAAAATAATTATTTACTGGTTTATAAAATTGTTTTAGCCATTTTTCTTGCAGCATCCTAGATGGCTACAGTTACAGAATTTCTAAACCTCACATACTCATAAAACATCAATCAGAAAAGGCCTTACATTCCGGATTAAACCTGAGTTAGAGAGTTAACATCATCTCTCTGAATGGGTCTCTAGCCTCAGTCCTGAACCAAAATATATGTGATCAAAAGCTATGATAGGCTGATTGATGTACACAAATCATAGTCCTTATCTGGAAATTAGAGTTAAGGCATACCATCTGTAAGACATAATGGGGAGAAAATATCCTAAGGAAAATTTAAGATTGTGCTGTAAGGATGAGAAGTGGCTATAGGATAGCAAGTAGGGGTCAGCAGGTGGCATGGTAGTTAAGGCACTGGACTTCCACATGGGTTGACTATGGTTTGCGTCTCAGACCTAGTGACTGGCTTTCTCACTTTCTGTCTCTCCCTCGGTCTCTCTGATGAGTTCATGGATGCTGCAGCAAATTAAAACTAATAATAAATAATAAAATTAAATAATTCTTAAAAAAAAATGATAGCAAGTAGACGTTTGCTCTCAAGTCAGAGAGCCCCCGAGCACAGCTAGCATCAACACCCCACCTCAGCTCTGTGGCCTGTGCTCTACTCCAATCATTTTGTGCTTCTTCTTAAGTGATAGAAGCTTTTTCCTAGTGGAATATGACCCTGAAAAGAAGGTCAGATACTGGGACCAGCAGATGGCATACTGTTACGTCACTGGACTCCCATTTCCTGCTATCCTCTCATGTTCCTTTTTAATGTATAAATATCTCACTCCCGAAATCTTATCTACACTTAGTCACTTTTTCCTCAGCCTGCCTTGCACTTTTTTTTGTATCTACACATCTAATCGTCGCCATTGCATTAGTTCAAAATACTCCTTTTCTTCCCCAATTCCTTTTGTTTTTCATGATTATTTAACTAGTGATCTGCTGTTGAGGTGATTTATTGGAATCTACTAGTAAGAAATCACTTTTACCTGGGAGCTCACTTTTGTACCTCTATTACAGATGACATTGTCACAAGTGGTATTGAAGTAGTGTTGAAGTTGGCCTCCCCGCCAGACTGTAAGTGGGGTAACTGAGGAGCAGAGGGATTGGACGCACAGGTTTGAGAATCAGAATCATGTTCACATTGTAACTTTGTCATTAACTAGTCCTATGACATATAAATCGACTTAAACTTTAGATATCCCCATCTGTTCAAAGGCATAGCACAGTGGTTCTGGCTGCGCATATAATTTGCAATCAGCTCCTTTCAAACCTCCCAAGCCAGATCCACAGAACATGAATTTAGCACCATGCAAGCACTTAAAAATAGTAGAATCCAATTTTTCTTCTCCTCCTCCTTCTTCTCTTCCCCCTCCTTCTTCTTCCTCTTTCCCTTCTTCTTTTATTCTCTCTCTCTCTCTCTCTCTCTCTTTTTATTTAGGCTTTTGCTATAGGGCACATGCATTCACCAGAGAGAGACAAAGAGAAAAGAGGAAAGGTGAGAAATCACCACCCGGGGGGATGGCCATGCTGCAATCTCATCTCCTTAATTCTCTTCTTGGAATTTTGGGCCTGCACATGCACATGCCTGAAGTGATTTTCATGTCATGAGGTTTAGGACCCAAACCACAGTAGGCCACATGGGAATTCAGCACCTTAACTGTCACTCCACCTGCTAGCCATTCTTTCTTTCTCCCTCCCTCCCTCCCTCCCTCCCTTCCTCCCTTCCTCCCTTCCTCCCTTCCTCCCTCCCTTCCTTCCTTCCTTCCTTCCTTCCTTCCTTCCTTCCTTCTTTCCTTCCTTCCTCTCTTCCTCTCTTCCTCTCCCTCTCTCTCCCTCTCTCTCTCTTTTTCTGTATTTCTTTTAGGATTTTGCCATGGGGTGCATTTATTTACCAGAGAGAGAGAGAGAGAGAGAGAGAGAGAGAGCATTTGTTTACCAAAGAGAGAGAAAGTGAGACATCACCCACTGGCAAGGGAAAGGGATGTCCATGCCTCAATCCCTTCTCTTCCATTCTCCTCTTGGGATTCTGGGCATGTATGTATATGAACTCAGCATGATTTTTAAGCCGCCAGGTCCTGTACTTGAGCTGCAGTCAGCCATGTGGGGAGCCAGTGCCTTAAACACCACACCACCTGTTGGCACCTCTCTTATTTTTTAAGACATTGATTTCACTCTGTTTCTGGCTTTCTACCTCAATCTCAGCTGGGACTAAAGGCATGATACCATGCCTGGCTCTTTTTTAGACAAGGTCTCACTGTGTTGCCCAAGTTAATCTCAAATTTGGGATCCTCCTGCCTTAACCTCCCGAGTCACTGGGATTATATGCAACTGCCACCACGTTGGGCCTTTAGAGTGTACCAAGACTCAAACCCAGGACTTTCATGTGGTCTCAGTTACAGAGCACAGAATCTTAGAAGTGAGGGTCACCATGACTGAACCCAGGCCAATTTTTGAGGGATGAGGCATAGTGAGAAGCCTAATGATATAAAGGAGAAGAGGTTGACCTTCTAAATGAATGTTACTAGCAATGGATGTGATGCTGAGGACTTCTTCATCAGGGCTTACCTGTGATGGACACCTTTTTAGCTAGCTTAGCTTGTTTTTAAGTGAGGAGTTGAGTAATGCGTCGGAAAACCATGTAAGCTATCTTTGAAACCCTGACACATTACAGTGAAGGGATGTTGTTAATAATTACACTAGTGAAACAGGCTTAAACAATATTGGCCCAGGCGAACCTTCCCTGTGTGTGCTAGGAGGTTAAGTTGGATTTTTCATCATCTGAAAATTAACAATGCATACTTCAGCAGGCCATGTCCTGACTGGGAACTCAGCTGTCTTCCTGCTCCTGCCAGTGCTTCTATAAAACCAGAGAAACCACCTTCAGAGCAGTTCTCACTGGCCCACTTCACTCCTGCTCTTATATCAGAATGGGCTTGGGAGAGGCATTACTTCTCATGGATTCATTTCTCTTAAGATCCAATCAGAGAGGGACCAGCAGGTGGTGTGGTGGTTAAGGCATTGGACACTCCTATGTGGCTGACCATGATTGGAGTCTCGGACCTGGCAGCTTACTTTCTCACTTTCTCTTTCTCTCTCTCTCTCTCTCATCAAATAAAAAAAAAAATGAACAAATAAAGAAAGGTAAATAAATAATTTTTTAAAAAAAAAAAGAAAAAAAGAACCCAATCAGAGAATATAAGTCCAAGTTCTCTTAATAATCTGATTTAAGAATATAAATTTAGGGACCAGCAGATGGTATCGCAGTTACGTCTCTGGACTCCCACATGGCTGACAGTGGTTCGAGTCCTGGACCCGGTGGCTTCAAAATCACTCTTGGCATGTGTCTGTGCATGCTGAAGGTCTTGGGAGGAAAAGAGAGAAGAAGGGATTGTGGTGTGGCCATCCCCTATGGGGGGTGATTTCTCACTTTCCCTCTCAATGTATCCGTCCGTCTCTCTCTCTCTGGTGAGCACATGCACCCTAAGACAGAAAAACCTCTTAAAAAAAAAAAAAAAAGAAGAGGAAAATATATTGAATAATACAAATTGAAACATTTCAGTCGGGGGGGGGGGCTGATCACACAGCCTAGAGGTTTAAGGGATCTGATTCCACATGGCTGACCATGGTTCAAGTCCTGGAATCTGAAGTATGTTCAAGTCAGGTATGTGTGCATGCCTAGAACTCTGACAGGAGGGAGTAACGGAGGAGAAAGGGTTGTGCTAACCACACCTCATTGGGTATGCTCTTTCTCCCTTTCTCTCTCCCTGTCTCTGTATCTCAGTCTCCTGAGCACCTGTGCATACTTATGCCCTCTGGTGATTTAAAAAAAAAACTATATATATATATATATACACAAACACACACTATATATATAGTTTTTAAAACTATAGTACCTATATATATATATATAGTTTTAAAAAGATAAGCTGAATGGCATACAGAATAATTACCTCTAGTTTGTTGTCCCTTTTCATATTTGCTATTTAAATCCAAAATTAGTCACTGTCACTGTCATTTTTCTTTTAATGGAGTATAAATAAGAATTTATAAGGAAATACTTAATATACGGGATTGTATGTATATTATTTACAAATATCTAAAGCTAGACTATCCCAGGTAGCATGTAAATATTCTTTAAATATGAAGATAATAAAAGATGATATGTCTTTTCCAGCAAAGAAGCTGCTGAGTGTTCTCGGTACAGGTAGCCATAGAGGACCAGAATGTAGAGCTCTCTAAGTACTGTTATTGGGCTTTCTTTGCTCCACCAAGTAAACTCTCGCTGCCAGTTCCACTAAATAGCATGCACCACTCGTAGGTCCACTTCAAATAACTACTTTCTTCTCATAGATAGACAATATACATTTTCTAACTTAATGTACCCAGGGCAAGCCCTTGTTTTCCTGACGCCCATAGCTCTTGTCTCATTTTATTGTTCAAATCTCAGTGAGGTTCTCCACTATGCACCTGGTAATTTATCCCAAAACCTAGTAATGAAATGTTTTCTCTTTTCCTTATCTGTTCATATCTTTAAAAAAACGATCCATTGACTTACAAAAACAAATCTCTAAAACATTCACTTGTCTGCATATCTATCTCCATCATATAATCCTATTACCTAAAACACTTATTGTCTTCCAAGTCCTGCCTCCCCCACATGCAGTCCATTCTTGTTAATGATTCTTTTGTTACAAATATACTAGATCTTATTCTACAGGTGCTTTGAATGTAATGTGAACTCCTTTTTATTATTTCTCTCTCTCAACAATTTTTTTGCTGTAGGACATGTATACTTTCCAGAGAGACAGAGAGAAAGTGAAAAACCACCTCCTGCGGGGATAACCACATTGCAATTCTTTCTCTTCCAATCCCCTCGGGATTTTGGGCATATGCACGCACACACACACACACACACACACACACACACACACACACACACACCAGGTATGAATTTTAAGCCTCCGGGTCTGGGACTCAAATCATGGTCGACCAGGTGGGAATCCAGCACCATCACACTGTACCACTTGCTCGTCCACTCCCTTTTATTCTCTGCAAAGCTTCTATGATCTTCTCTGACCCCATCTTGTGCATTTCCTCAAGAACTCAAGACCCACAGTCTCGCACCTCTTCCTTAGACATGCCCAGCTCTTCCTGTCGTCCAGCCGCACCCCTACTACTGCTGTGGTCCAGGGAGTGCCTTCTCTTCAAAGGGCGTCCTGCTTCCACACTTTGATGGGATCAAGGATTGTCCTTACCTACACTGCTCTCTCCCGGGTGTTCTGTTATGGTTTTGGTACTTACTTATATTCGTTTTGTTGCTATGATCGATTTTGCTTAGGATCTTCTTCATAGACATGAGAGTGGATATGTCCACGGGCTGGCCCAATCCTATTACTTCTTCTAAATTATGTACATCTCATGGTTGGGAGGAATCATGTATGTATTTATATAACAAGAGTGCAATACTTCATGATTTGGGGGATAAATTAGCCCTGATCAGTCACAGAACATACTTCTCACCTCCCATCTATAAATAAAAGCAGATTAGTCTGACAGTCTGCCCTGACCCTCTCCTGTCTTACTTAGACATGACTGATGGTCCAAACTGAACATGGCATGTATGAAGCATAGCGACTGAGGTTGCATTTTTGTCCTATGGTGAGAATGTGATTTAAGGACAAATAGACTATATCTATATTTGATACCATGTCACTAATGTTGCATAGTGCCAGGCTCACAGAAGGAGTCCAACAAATATTCCTGAACACTTTAATGTGTGTTTCTTCATTAAATCCTTTAAATAAAACATGGTAGCAAACAGTATTGGTCCTACCCCATAGACTGCGAGAGTGGATACATTGAATAGAAAACACACTTGCAGTCTGTACTCTAAGTGCCAGAATAAGAGACCAGACCCTAATGGCATGACCTTCATTCTCTGATAATTTGTTAAAGGGCCAAATGATTACATTAGCATTTTTAAAAATGAAACCAAATGTAAATAAGCAAGGTGTTACATTTGAAGCCCTTAGGTGTGGTGTAAAAACTTTAAAAAGTGATACATTTTGAATAAACTGTATCACCAGATCAGCAGAGAGACAGCAAAGCAGTATTTCTGGAACAATTAAAGAAAGGATTCAGGATAAGACTTACTTGCCTAAGCAGGTTTTTAATATAGATAAATTTGGTTTGTTTTAGAAGCAGATGCTTTTTAGAAGACTTATTTATTACAGTTCAAAACACCTATTCAATTCTATTTTTATCACTTTTTCCACAGAACCCTATTTTCTGTGTCACTGACTTTACAAATGACAATTCTGTCTACCATATTACTCTCAGTGTTATTATTATTTTTAAAAATTATGCCAGAGAGTCTGTGTGTGTGTGTGTGTGTGAGAGAGAGAGAGGGAGAGAGAGAGAGTGAGTGAGAAAGCTTCCTCCCTCTGATGTCATGGGGCATTCTCATGCCACAATCCATTTTCCTCCATTTCTCCATTCTTTTAGGAGTTTGAGCATGGATGCATATGTGCGGCATATTTCTCAACCCCCAGGTCTAGAATTCAAATCAGACAGTCGGCCTTGTGTGATCTGGCTGCTATAAACACCACTCCATGTGCTGGGTCAACCATAATACTTTTTCTAAATTATGTCAATCTCATATTTAGGGGCAACTGTGCATGTATTTATATAATAAGAGAGTAATACTTTATACTTTAGGATATAAATTAGTCCTGATCAGTCCCAGAACATTGTTATGAACTCCCCATCTATAAACAAAAGCAGATTTAGTCTGAGAGACTGCCCTGTCCTTTTCCTGTCTTACTTAGACATATCTTGAGCTCAAAACATCTACTCTTGGAACTTTTTCCATTCACTGCCTATAGCAAGATCAGACTGGCTGTTCATCCAAACTGAGCCTGACATGTATGAAGCCTATAGGCTGAGGTGCCATTTCTGCAAAAATAGCAGTTCCAAGTGCTGGAGTGGCATGGTGTACCAGTGGAAGTGAGCCCTGGATGGTAAGCAGACTTTCTCTGTATTAAGCTCAAGAAGGCAGCTGCAGCCACCACAACCAGAGATGTGTAGGCTAAAGTAACTTCAATTTTCTCACTCAGTATTCCCCACAAATACTAGATCCCTCCAGGATAGCCAACAAAAGACCTATTTTTAAAGTCAATACAAATTGGTGGAGATTCAGGGTTTGGTAGAACACGGTCACTGTTGCTTCTAAGGAGGGTTGGATCAAGGGCATATAGTAATTGAATCTCTCTAACAAAATACATACTTGGCAAATCAGTGAATTTTGGCTGAAGGGTGATTTCTCTTTGAATCAGATTTGTCTGCTAGGACATGAAGCCTTCCAAGAGAGTATAATAGAGTAACTTAGAGATTAGAACCTAGAATAACTAACATACCCACCTTGACCCTAGGTTTACAATGTTTAGTAAATGTTTCTTTTAATTTACAACTTCATCCAATTCCAAGAATGCAAGTCAGTCCCAGCCAGGAAGGGTCCATATAATCACACATTTTCCTTCCTTTTGTCTCAATTCTAGAGTAAACCAAATGGTTCTCTTCAGTTTTGCTCATCCTTGATATCTTTATGGCCTCTCTGCTTCATGCCAAATGATCCTTCCATCACTGCATTCTAGAAAGAAGGGGTAAACATATCTTGGTTTCTTTCTTCTAGGAAAGTTTATACAAATCAGTTTCATTCTCTACTTTGGCCAGCTCTACACAAAGTAATGAGGTAGTTTTGGAAAATGACTACAGACAGACAGAAAAAAAATTACACTACTACATTTTTCCAGGAAAGTAGGACCTAGCCATCTATGTTGGACAAACTACTAGACTTCTAAAAAACTCCTTGTAAAACAAGGATTAACTTTTACTAATTAAAATACATACCATGCATGATAAAAACATAACAACTACAAAAATTTATGGGCCTAATTTTTTAAAAGAATTATCTAATTTAATTTAATTTATTCATTGATTTATTTTAATTTGACCAGGGAAATACACAGACAGAGAAAGAGAGAGGGAAAGTGAGAAAGCAAGCCACCAGGTCTGGGGTTAGACATTTGGGAATGTCTAGCACCTTAACAACCATGCCACCTGCTAGTCCCAATGGGCCTAATTTTAAAAAGCTTCAAAAATATACAAGCTAGAGTAAAATATACATATTTCTTTAAAAAGAAATAAAATTTTCATAACCATCTTTTGGCATCAGAGATCAGTTCAATACAGCATGGTATTAGTGTAAAGAAAGTCAATGAAAAGTAAATGAAAGTTAATGAAACAGAATAAAAAGTCTAGAAAAAGACGCACATATACAAAGGGACTTCAGAAAGTGTGTGGAACAAAAAGAACTAAAGTTAAAAATGCAAAATTTAAACTTTATTTTCAATATAAACTCTGTCAAGTTCAAGACACTTGTGAGTAATGGTACCAACTACATAATCCATAACTGAGGAACTGAAAGTCCTGGGAATTTACCTGTCAGTGCAGTCTTTATTACATTGTTATTGAAAAAATATAGGTGTCTTTTAAAGATTTTTAAAGATTTGGAAACAAAAAGAAGTCAGAAAGAGCCAAATTAGGACTGTAAGGAGATGTCCAATGATTTTCCATTGAAACTCACCACAAAATTACTACTAACTGATGAGAAGAATTGGCAAGAGCATTGTTGTGACACAGAAGTATTCCGTGGTAAAGCTTTCCTGGGCATTTTGCTGAAGTTTTGGGCAACTTTCTAAAAAAATTCTCATAAAAAGCAATGTTATCATTGTTTGATCCTCCAGAGAGTCAATAAGCAAAATGCCTTGAGCATTCTCAAAATTATTACCATGACCTTTGCTCTTGACTGGACCGTCTACCCATTGGGAGCCATTGTTTTGTCTGTGCTTTATATTCAGGATCATATTGGGAAAACCATGACCTCCTATTAGAATTCTTCAGAGAAATGTTTTATGATCTTGGTCCACGTGTTTAGAATTGCCATGGAAAGTTCTACTTTTGTCTGTGGCTGATTCGGGCACAAGTTTGGCACTCATCAAACAGAAAGGTTGATCAATCTTAGTTTTTCAATCATAATTGTGTAGGTTGAACAAAGAGATGTCTAAAGTGTCAGCTATCATTTATGCTGTTAGCCATTGGTTCTTTTTAATTAGAGCATCAACAAGATTAATTTTTTCTCACAAATTGATGTAGAGGGTCTATATTTATCAGAAATATGCAAATGAAAATCATAAAAAGAAACCCCTAAACACACATTAGCATGGCCAAAATGAGAAGGATTGAAAAAAGTGCTGGGAAAGACAGGGAGCAACCAGAATGCTCATACACTGCTGATTTAAAGAGAGGAAAACTGTTCAGCCTTTCCTTAAATGATGAAACAAATCTCTACCAGGAAAACCAGGTATCTGGTTTCTTCGTTGTTTTATCCAAGATAAATAGACTAATATGTCTACAAAATAACTATTATAGATCGTAATAACATGGCCAAGTACTGTTGATAATTTCATAATTTATCAGTAGGTGAAACATATACGGTATATACACACACTGAAAAAAAACCACTCTGCAATAAAAATGATCAATTTATTACTCATTGAAGCAGGACTGATAAATCTAAAATTCCCCATGCGGAGTGAGAGAAGCCAGACACAGAAGAGTATATATCATATACTTTCATATGTACATGCTTCTAGAAACTGCAAATATTTTTAGAATTAGAAAAAGTAGATCAGTTATTGCCTTTGGATATGGACAATGGAAGGATGTCTTGCAAAAAGACATGATCTGTCTTTGGTAATGGTGAGAAGGACCTGTGTCTTGATTGTGCGGGTGGTTTTATAGGTGTATCCACCAAAACTTGAACTTCACACTTTAAAGAGGGCAGATTTTCATAGAAACTCATGCTTCAATTAAGTCAAGTTAAAGATAGCAAGGTTGAGATTTGTATCTATAATAGTCTGAATCCAAAGCAGCATTATTAGCTGGTATTTAATTCTTTCTCTGTATGCATGTGCAGCTCCATGCTCACACTCTGAGTTTTGCTGATGTGGCAGGACTGTGCCTGGTATGCAATCTCCAGCTTGTCAGCTGTGGGCTCTGCAACGCTAGCCTTGCTCCTTTATGAGAATATGTGATTGGCATTATCCCTGGGAGTAATCTATTTCTGTTTTTTTATCATTGTGTCCATACCAATAAGCCATTCAAGATTCCATGTTGGAATGGAAAAGGAAGTAAAACAATTTCAGTGGATATTGTCATTTCCCTCTCTACTCTCTATCCATGTCTTCCTCAGGCAGTTACATATGCTCATAGAGTTTCCCATGTTTCTTGTTCCTTATTTTATAAAGCATTCTTTTACATATGATCATCCTGAATTAAATATAATTTACTTGTTTATATCTTGAGTTTGTAGAATGTTACGGCAGTTATTGGTTGTGTATGTATTTTTAGACTTACCCTTTAAATTAAAATGTTGGGGTCAGTTTTCTTTCAAGTGTTCATTTGTTTTATGATTTAAAGATGCAAAAGGTAATAATTTCATTACATCATTTGTGCTGGGATTTAATTACAAAACCATTCTTCCACTCCTTTAGCAGAAAATTGAATCACTGGAACTTTTTCTTATGGCGGAAGGAGGCAGAGACTACAAACAAGGTGGTGACTATTACCCTAGCAACACCACATTTGCATTTATTCATTTACTGAATTTTCCAACAGATAGTTTTCAACACAGCACATTGGAGCTGTTTCTAGTTTTCTTTCTTGGTTTTATTTATATCATATGAATGTGTTTACACTTAACTCTGTTTTCCCACTGAGGACTAGATTGCTCTTTTTGATGACTATTACCATTTGTTTTAAGGGTTCAAATGCGCTCGTTGTTATCATTGCACCTTGTTTGGAAAGTATGTCTGGGGAGGACTTTTTTTTTTCTGTTTACCAGATTTTGTAAATGTGTTTAAACTTTTGGAAACCACTTTTAAATCTTGAGTTTTTCTGAATTCTTCTTTTCTTACTGTTGGGTTTTAATTTTGAAACTCTGTTCCCATAGCTTCAGTTCTGATTTTGGCTTTAATTTTGTTGTTATCGCTTGACTATTTTCTCCTCAACTGTTTTGTCTTTGAGCACAGGCAGAAGGGGGTGGGGCATCCTAGCCTACTGCCAGAAACATGGGTCTTCAACACGTGTGAGCAGAGTCCAGTTACACCACCGCCTAGTTGAGACGATACCTGCTTAATTTTGGTGAGGCTGTGCAGCCTGTGGGATTGCTAAAAGTTAGGTTATACTGAGGAGGTGAGACTAGGTTGAAGGCCTGGACAGTAACTACTGCTAATTTCCTGAGCTTGATCCACTATCTTTTCCTACAACCCTGACCCTGACCTTCAACTCTGGCATCTTTATTCATCCATTGCCAGAGGTTTAAAACATCACTCTTCCTGATTTTCAGCTGACTAGTAGAAATATAAAATATTCTTAATTTTTATGTTGCAATTAACTTGCTGCCCTGCATTTATCTGTGCTAATCATTTTATTATTCACCTTGCTAGGTTGACCTTCTTGAGGGTCATAGTCGCAATCTTATTCTGTTATTATTTTTTTTCTATATGTAGTAATCAAATATTGAACTTCTAATATTTAATAATGTATGCATCATTATTTACTTTCAATTGTATTTGTTCAAATGATAGAAAATAGTTAAAAATTGAGAGGATAATATTGATAATATTGACTGAACAATTTTTCAATGAATATCACTATATTCTATGTATTGTATTAGTATTTGAATTCCTAAGATTTTACATTTCAAAGCCATCATCATTCTACTATAAAGTATAATATTGGGCCAAAAAAATGTAATAAAAGAGTTTGAGGATAAAGAGTTTATTCAGCTTTATGGGGCAGTATTTTCTGAGTCACCATAATCATTTGATTTAATATTATGTGCTATTATTAAGTATATTGTTAATCTGCACTCTAGTTCCTAGTTTCGTTGTAAATGTTTAATAAGCATATGAGACTTTAGACACAAATTCAAAGTAAATATATTGAAATGTATATTTAATCATAACTTATTTAAAGCCATGGTGCAGGATTCCCTAATGTATTATTCCTGTAGCCACTATCTGAAAATACACTAGCAGTTTAAGTTTAGGGACCAGATGAGCTGCTAGATTTGTGAGATTTGAGATCTGATTTTCATGAAAAACACCTAGCACAATTCAAAGTAATATTTTTCACAATTTATGATCATGAGGAAGCAATGCAAATTTTACCAGACCCAGGGTATCTTATAGGAATAGACTTGCTTGCTTGTTTTGTTTGTAAGAAAAGGAAAAGAGGCCAGATGAATACTTTTGCTGCAATTAGTGGTGATGCATGTAGTGAACTGCTAAGTATCCATGACTAATCGAGATAGACAAGGCTGTCCCTTGCTAATCACAAAAGATATTGGCCTGTCCGTGGAAGAAAGGAGTGATTATATCAAAAAGAGCAGTCAGCTATTACCGAGGCAAACTCTGTCAGGAGTAGCTGTGAATGATAAGGCAAAGGACAGAGATAAAATTAAAAACAGTGTTAATTATCTTTAAATAAAAAAAAAAAATTTATGTGCTTCTATTGCATGGAAAGATGTTTTTCTTTTCTTTTACAAGATGTATTTTTTAAAGAAACCCACTAGTTTATGAAGTCATGAAATTTATTGTCATAAAAATTTATTGTGATAATTATTTCTTACAGGATTACAAAGCTTTTAAAACTGTATAATTACCTTATATTGCCTAAATAACCTTTAAGTACTAATTGTAGCCCAGTATCTAATCAAGCCCTGAACAAAGGATGAAGCCAAATGAAGCAGGTGGGGTGAATTTTTGTGGTATGATAATACAATTTTGTTTGTTTTCTTTTTACCTGCTATTATTTATGTAAACATGCAAAGTCTTAGTTTATAATTCATAAATGATTCTTTTCTGTCAACCGTCAGTTTAACTTTGAAATTTGGTGGTTGTTGCTAAGCTTTTTACGTGAAATACTGTCTCTGGTTTCAGCCAATACCTTTGTCAAGAAATCCGTAGCTGGCTACGTCCAGAACTATCCCTCTTCTTTCATTATTGGAATCTTTGGAAATTTCTCCCTTTTCAGGATGACTGCGTACTTTTAACTAAAGAATGATTAAAAAAATAAAGTCAGGGACCAGATGGAAATGCAGTAGAAATGTAACTGGAACGCCCATGGGGAAGGTTCAGAACTAGAGACTACCCTGAGCACGCTGGGCAAGCATGCATGCCCCTGATCCCAGCCAGTCGAGATGGGTGCATTGTGGTATGAAGACCCTGTCGAGGATGCCTTTCTGTTTCTCTCTCTCATTGAAAATAAACTAGACAAACTTTAAGAAAATGTATACAAGCTTGGGGCCGGCAGATGACCTGGACATTAAGGCATCAGATTTTCTCATGGTCGACTGTGTAGTTTGTGAGTTCAGGACCTAGGAACTGAAAATCAGGCTGGGTATGTATACATGTGTACCCAAATTCCCCAGAGTAGAATATAGAAGAGATTGTGCGATTGTGCCACAGCCATCCCGACCTGAGGGAGCGATTTCTCACTTTCCCTCTTTTCCCTCTTGCTTTCTCTCTGTCTCTCTCTGGTGAATACATATGCCCTATAGCACCAAAAAAAAAAAAAAAATCCTGAAAAAAAAATTTATACAAATTCAGTTGTTCAGTAAAAAAAAGTCCTTGCAAAGTTCAGAGCTCTAATATCCTCTCAGACTCTGAGGTAGTAAAAGTTTCAGCAGGATCCAAGGTTGTGAAAGAGACATTAAGAAAGTGGAAAAGATTTGGTCAGAGACTTGCCATTGTGGTGATTTTTCCTAACAGTCCCCTAAAAACACAAACCATATAGGAGGATGACAAGAGAAAGGAGTTAAGGATATTCAGGAAAATGGTTCATGTAAACAAACATCCGGGATGCTTAGAGAAGAGAAACTTCAAGATAACCATTGTGGTAGGCTAGTGGAGAGTGAGATTCCTTCCTTCCTTCCTCTCTCTCTCTCTCTCTCTTTCTCTCTTTCTTTCACTTCATGACCAAAAATGAGATTTAATTCACATTGATTCACAGTGAGATACGTGAATCCGGAGAATCCAAAGCTGTAAAGAGCAATGTCTGAGTATTCCTGACCAGAATGCCTTAGAGAATGGTCTAGTTTGAAAATTGAAGCAGGAATTTTGTGAGAGGAAGAGTCATTTTGGATTAAACACCATGTTGGGAAGACAAGATTTCTTTTCCAGGACTGCAGAAGCTGTGCCTGGAACACAGGTAGCCAATGGGTCCTTTATGTGAGTGGGTCAGGTGCAGAACGATAATTCTTCCACTTGTGATTGCAGTTTTCTGCCAGATGGACGTTTCAGGCCTTGTACTGGGAGTAACTTGTCAGACATCTCTGGAATTAGTTATGGGCTATTATGCACACCTGGATAGACTATGGTTGTTTATGACTTGAAGTGGGTGGGAATATTGTACAGTGATTCCTGTGAAAAGATTTTAAACACAGGGCACATTGTCAAGGTCAACCAAATATGAGACTTCTATTTCATTGCTTGTAAATTCCACCAATAATCAAGGGCAGAAGGAAGAGGTCTGTCCTATTAGACTGTCTTCTTACACTTTTATTATTTCCTTTCCTTAACTATATCTTTATAGCTTAAAACCTTCTCCAGTATATTATGGGGCACGAGCTATGTAAAACAGCTGGACAAAATAATTACCATGTCCAGGATGTTCTCAGCTATTTCATTGCTTGTAAATTCCACCAATAATCAAGGGCAGAAGGAAGAGGTCTGTCCTATTAGACTGTCTTCTTACACTTTTATTATTTCCTTTCCTTAACTATATCTTTATAGCTTAAAACCTTCTCCAGTATATTATGGGGCACGAGCTATGTAAAACAGCTGGACAAAATAATTACCATGCCCAGGATGTTCTCAGATTTAGTGTATTTAGTGTATTTACTTCTCTATCAACAGACTCACATCTTAAAACCAAGTAGAGCCTTGACCTGCTACCACTCCCACCTCCTAAGTATATCACAAACACTTTGATTTCTCCACATATCCATTATCACCATGTTTGCTAAAACACCATCTCCCCTTGTGTGGGATACTACAATAGGTTCCCAACTAGAATCCCTGCTGTTTGTCTTATCCAGCTTGTGTTTTTTATCCCCACAGTGCAGCTAATGCCATTTTGCATACATGGAGTCTCTCTGTTTATAAATTTCCAATACTTACCTATTTTTCTCAGTAAAAAAAAAAAAGTCCAGGGCTTTTATTAATCTCTTTCTCTCTTTATCTCTCTAGTCTTCTCTTAGTGCAGGTGTCTTCATATCTAGGACTTTGATTAGAAAACTCTTCTGAGTCTCTTCTCTACCCTGTTCTCTGCCACCTACCTGCCTGCTTCATGATTTCTTCAGGTTTCAATTTGGATGTTTCTTTCTATAAGAAGTCTTACTGTTCCCCTAAGACTAACTTAGGTAGTCCTTTCTTGCACTCTCCAACACCGTGTATTAATTTCTATTTTTATTTAAAAGGTCTGGAAGGTCTTATCATCACCTGTTTCTTTCAACACAGTACAAGTTCCTTGTGGCCAACTCCCAGATCTTGCTGCTGGTTGTATCTCCAGAGCCTAGCTCAGTGCATGGTACAGAGTAGGTAGGTGATCAGTACATGGGCAGTAAATTGAAAGTGATTTCACATTGCTCCACCACAATCTCTCTTGGTTCTCTTTGATAAAGAGGACATTGCAACATCAATCTAGATGGTTTTCTAGGCATAAAAGTTGGGTTTATCGTGAAATAAAGCAGGAGCATGTCTGACATATTAAGCTGATTACTATGTCTCCCTCAATTAGAAATTATCCTGATCCAGCTCTTTAGAGACATTCTGCCTATCTTAAATGTCTATAGTGTGTCTCTCACTCACTCAGAAACTTTTCTGAACCAGCTCTCCAGAGAGTCAGCCTGTCTTTCAACCGTCTTCCTCTTGCTTTAGCCCCCCTCACCCTTGGGTTTCACCTTCCGACTCATCACGCTTTCCTCTTACTCACACATCCACCTCCATAGGAACTGAGAGTTTTCCTGTAAATAGTGTTTTGTATCCTGACCAAAATTTGGGTCATCAAAAATTTCATATAAAAATTCCCTTTGTTAGCATAAATAAAAGAAATATGAAAATAAATGGGTTTATGCAAATACACATATTAGGTCATTGGGTAAGTAATGATGTATTTTTCTATGCAAAAATGCATCATGACTTTTCCGACTATCATATATGTGTGTGTGTGTGTGCGTGTGTATATATATATATACATATATGTATGTGTGTGTATATATATGTGTGTGTATATATATGTGTGTGTATATATATGTGTGTGTATATATATGTGTGTGTATATATATGTGTGTGTATATATATGTGTGTGTATATATATGTGTGTGTGTATATATATATGTGTGCGTGTGTGTATATATATATGTGTGTGTGTGTGTGTGTGTGTATATATATATATATATATAGTTGTTTGTTTTATAAGGTTTTTTTTTCCAATAGGGTGCATATGCTCACCAAAAAGAAAAACAGTGATCGAAAAGGTGACAAATCACCCCCTAGAGGGGGCTGGACATTCTATTATCCCTTATCTTCCATTCTCATCCTGGTATTTTGGGCATGCATACACACCAGTCCACCATGATTTTCAAACTGCCAGGTCTGGGACTTGAACAGCAGTTTGCCCTATAGGAGTCTAGCACCTTAACCACCTTGCCACCTGCTAGCCCAATGCATGTATATTTGGGGAGGAGCATATGTAGCCTTAGGGTTAACAGCTATAAAAGGGCTTGTGGTGTATAAGAAATACACACAAATATAGAAAAAAAAATCACACAACTGGGATAGTGGCAAATCTGTAGCTTCCATTTCAGATTACCTTAAAATTTAACCAGAATCTCAGCGCATCAATGCATTTTTGGCAAAGGGAAGCCAAATTTAATGAAAATCATTGTAAAATCTAAAATGTCTTTGAATTTTATTTTTGTTTTTTAATCATTGATTTAACAAATGTCTTAAAAATGGGATCATGTAGACTGTACATATGACTCACAGACATGTTTTATACTGGTGCAGGTGCGAGACAAGTAAGAAATAAGGTTGTCATTTTATACAGGTAGATTTCTTTCCCCCTCTCTGAAGCTTCAGCCCCTTTTTTATTTCACCTCCCCGACAGCCCTCGGGTAAGTGACATTTTAAGAAGCCACCAGAAGACAGAAAACAGCATCTGATTACTTTAGGGTTAATCGTTAGCAACATGGTTGTACTAGTGACATTGTTTATAGTGTTCAATTAAATGCCAATTTAATGACACACCACATTTAAACAGCAGTGCTGAGCCTTTATGTAGTTCCAGCCCAGAGGATTGGCCAGCTGTCCACCCTTGCTGACCCTCCACATGCCTTTCCTTCTATGTTTCAAGGATACAGGTAATTGCTAGTCCTGAAGGAGACTTAAACAAGCTATTGTCTAGCTGTAGCCATCATGCCTTTCTTAATAGGAAATGAATCGGCACTCTTCACAGTGCCAAGTACCCAACAGAAAACTGGGTTTGGGTATTAATAGGGCAGGAATTGTATTGCATGAAGCCTTGGCTGAATATTCCACTCTACATTTGCAGCTTTTTATTATACTTTGCATTTTGAGAGGAATGATGGCTACATTACCACCGACTAAGCAGCTGCAAGGTTATCTCTTCCACCCAACCAATTCATGCGGGCTTTTGAAAATAGGGCTTTCAGACCTGAAAAGTATTCCCATTCCAAGAGTGAGGACATACAAACTGACCAAGCACTAATAGTCAGCTATGATGAGACTGCCAGCCCCTGATAATTTGCATCTAAAGAAACTGATTTGATCTGAAGTACCACCATTGAAATGTGTCTTTTACTAATAGACTTCTATAAATATGTTTGCTCGTTCAAATATCCTCAGGTGAAAGAAAATAAAATGAAGGTCTTATTTTTTGTCCTACCATTGCACTAGTTACATGTTTCAAAGATGATCTTTAATGGCAATGTGTCTCAAACCCATCAATAGCATTCTTCTCCTTACCCCTTTTCAACAAATATAACAAAACTATGTGCCAAGCATATCGTTTATCCTGAGGATACAAATATGCAAGAGATCGTCTCCATCCCTGAGAACTTCACAGGCTAGCTGGAAAGGAGAAAACAGAAAAATTCAAGGCGGTCTAGATATATGTACGATGCAAGTGAGATTGCATTGGGTCATGAATCCAGGGGTGAAAAGGGGAGAGATCTTTTTGTCAGCACAATACAGGGAAAAAATACTAAAGAAATCATTTAGGAAAAAACTGGATTAAATCCCAAATATGAGATGATTTTATATCTTGGTTCATGTAACTAGATTGTCAGATTCTAGAACTAATTTTTTTTTTTAATTCCCAGAGGGCCTGTGCACTCACCAGAGAGAGACAGAAAGAAACAAAAAGAGAAAGAGAAGGAGAGGGGAAAAGCACCTCCCCAGTGTGGTGTGGACACACTGCAATTCCTTCACCTCCTTTCTCTATCCTGTGGGGACTTGGGACAAGCACACACGAATAAGTGCCTGGCATGTTTTTCAAGGGGGTGGGGTTTGAACTGTAGTTGGCTATGTGGAATGGAGCGCCCATAACCACGAAAACCATGAGTTTTTAAATACACCAGGTACCATCTACCAGAGAAACCTATGCTGGTAGGTGATATGTGGCGATGATCATGGAATCAATCTGAGTAAAGTGAGAATTAAATTTTTCATCGAAACTCACAACGAAATGTGTTAAAAGTGACACAGCAATGTCTGGTATATGGCAAATGTAAACAATCTGTATAATTAATAACATCATTATTAATGGAAGAGGATCAAATACTTTTTTATTAAGAATATGTGTATTTTTAATAAACATGTATCTATAGAGAGAGACAGAGGCAGAAAGACAGAAACAGAGCCAGAGAAAGAAGAGTCATACGCTGTATGTCAGAGGTTAATATTTCAGTAGAACTTCCAAGGAATCTTACTTTATGGCCAGCCAAATTTTGAGAAATTCTGTTTTCATCCAACTACAAGATGAAGCAAACTACATTTCGATACACTGGTTTATCATGATACACCTTTGTATTCTATCACTTTTAGCTATTCAAGTGAGAATTTAATTGAATGTTCTTACTTGAATAAATAATCTGATAAAATGAGCTCACTGGTGGCTGGTGACTGGAGGGGACTGTCTTTGGTGATTGATGGATCTAAAAATGCAACACTGAATTTTATTTTAGACTTTACTCTGACCTTCGGAGTGGTTTTGGAGCTCAGGCACACACTGCCTGAATCAGAACATTGAATCAGGAATTCCCAGAAATTCAGGTTACTTGAATTAATCAATTTTTTTTATAACTTGTGAAGCATCGTCATTATCACTCCATGAAAAATTTCATCTTTATTTAATTCTATTTTATTCCAGTTCCTCTTTCCCAACCTTTCTTTAGTAATCATCTAGAGAGGACAATTTATTTTTATTTTGTGTGTATTCTTGAAGAACATCCAGTGTGTCCAATGTTACCATTCTTATTTCTGTTTTATATATGTGTTAGTATATATGTGATACCGTGCATAATCTTATACTTTTTCTTCCTTGCTTCGTGGAATACTCATTTCTGTTATGTTCTCATAGTTTTGTGTATATCTAGTTCTCTTATTCTGATTGCCCTGTAATTCTCATTATATATAGCTAGTAATGTGATTTTTGCATCATAAGGTATTTATATGCTTAATTTCAATAAATATGGTTATAATGTACTTCAGAAGGTCTGTGAGGATTTGATGCATCATCAGAAGTGGAGGGTAGATTCCATCAATCTGTTAATCACAAAGAATTGCTTTAATTCATGAATTAATTGCTTTATATTTTTGCTATATGGTGTGCGGACTCACCAAAGAGAGACAGGAGAGGAAAGTGAAAAGTCACCCCCCCACCACCTTTTGGGGAATAGCCACACTGCAATCCTTTCTCCACCATCCTCCTATTGTGATTTTGGACACACATGCACTCGCACCTGGAGTGATTTTCAAGCTGCTGGATCCAGGACTTGAACTGCAGAATTGAATGTGGGAACCAATTCCTTAACCTCCACACCATCCTCTGGCCCAACAAAAGAAGAATTTTAAACAAAAAACTCAACTACAAATTTCTGTTGAAATAAATCTCCATAGTGCATATTATATATGTAATTTACACAAGACAACCCAGCATGTCTTGTGCCAAGAAGATGCTCTATAATTAAAAAAAAAATTTTGAACGGGGCTACCAGGTAGGGTGGTGGTTAAGGCACTGGACACTCACATGGCTGACCGTGGTTCAAGTCACAGACCTGGTGGCTTGCTTTCTCATTTTTTTTTTCTTACTCTCTGGTCAGATTTTTTAAAATAACAACAACAATAATAAATAAATACAATTAAATAAATAATTCTTTAGAAAAATAATAAAAATATAAATTGAATGCAGTGTACTGAATTTCTGGCTGTCACTTATGAGCTGTGCCATTGTGGGCCTATTACTGAATCTTATATTCTCTGATCTGTAGAGTGGATACAATTATACTCATTTTATTGGGTTATTAGAAAAATTAAATAAGATATACTTGAGATGACGTAATTAAGCATTTAGAAATAAAAAACATCAGCTATTACTCTTATTATTTTTATTCTTGCCATTGTTATTATTCAGTGGTGCCATCAAGATTCAAAGGCAAGACAATAAAATCAAGCTTGTCTTAAAAATTAAGGTTGGGGCCAGGAGATAGCCTAGCAGGTATATATATATTATTTTTTTCATATTTTTATTTTGGGCTGAGATTTGTGCTATAGGGCATGTGTGCTTGCCAGAAAGACAGAGAGAGAAACAGAGAGATAGAAAGTGAGAAATCACCCTCTAGGGGGGATGGCCATGCTACAGTCCCTTCTTCTCCATTCTTCTCTTGGGATCTTGGGCGCACATGTACACACACCCGGCAGGAGTTTAAGCGACTGGGTCCAGTGACATAGGCATTACACCAACTCCTGGTCCCAGGCCTAGGGGTTATATTGCTGAACTCTAACATGGCTGACTGCAATTTGTGTTCCAGATCCAGTGGCTTAAAAAAATCACACCAGGTGTGCATGCGTGCCCAAGATCCTGGGAAGAGAATGGAGAAGGGACTGTGATACAGCCATCCCCCCTGATTTTTCAATTTCCCTCTCACTATCTCTGTCTCTCTCTTTCTGGTGAATACACATACCCTAATACAAAAGCCTCTTAAAAAATAAAAGAAAGAGGGACTAGCAGATGGCATAATGGTTATGCCATTGGACTCCCACATAGCCAACTGTGGTTCATGTCCCAGAACTGGCATCTTAAACTCATGCCAGGCATGTGTGTGCACATGCCCAAGATCCTGAGAGGAGAATGGAGTAGAAGGGATTGCAGCATGGCTATCCCCCTTGGGGGTGATTTCTCACTGTCTGTCTCTGTCCTGCTCTGTCTTTTCAGCGAGTGCATGCACCCTATAGCAAAAACTTCTCTTAAAATAAATAAATTCATTAAAAAAGAAAGGAAATTAAGGTAAACCCTTATATCACCTATTTTTCTGTTAGTGTTCCTGGTAGGCTACCTTTAGTTCTTTGATGCTTGAACTTTATAGAATGCATTGACTCTCCATATATTTGCAGCTGATGTTTTCATAGGAAATGAAATATTGACATTTTAAAATAAAATATGGCCATTTTTGAGAGCACAAAGTACAGTAAGTCCTCAAGTTACATTTCAGATACAATTGGTAAGTTGTACAATCACATGTAGATATTTTTAAAAGAGCAGGATATGTCAACAGAGGATGTGTATTGGGGCAAATTCTGGCTCTACAAACCATTGTAAGTCATGCTCATTGGGAGCCAGTCTCTGCCCGGTGTGCTTCCTGAAGGTGTTTCAAGCATGCCATTCAAAGTTAACCCTTATTTTAAGGGAGTATTATACAATGAGTCTTTCTCACATTAAAAAAGTATTTAAAGGAACTAGAAATAAACATAAAACAAGGGGCCAGCCGGTGGCATGCTGGTTAAGGCATTTGTATCCCACATGGCCAACTCCACAGTTTGAGTTCCTGACCCGCTGGTTTGAAAATGGCTTCAAAAACATGCTGGGCATGTGAGGATATGTGCCCAAAATCTCAAAAAGAGGGAGAAATGGATTAGAAGGGATTGTGGCGTGACCATTCCCCCTGGGGAGTACTTTCTCACTTTCTCTTGCACTTGTCTTTCTCCAGCACGTGCAATCACCCTATATCAAGTAAATAAATAAATAAATAAATAAATAAATAAATAAAACAAATAAATGAGAAAATATAGCAGAAAAGATTTTTAATATACACCAAAGCAGCTGTTATGTGTGTCATATCAATTATTTGATAATCAGGAACCAGTTTCTCCTCCATTTTATCTTCAAGCCTACTTCTATATGTGGATTTTCTGTACTTACATTAGGAAGTAAGTTGGGTGGAGTCGATCTAGGCTTTGCAGGCTGGGGCTACAGTTTATATTACCATGGGCAGGTTGGCCCATTAGCTGAGAGAATATGAAATTATTTCTTATTACACCTGTTGTAAGCATTGGTTGCTAAGTTTTCTCTCAGGATCTTGGAAGGGGTTTATTCAAGTGAAACACTGAAGATTAGCTTCATCAATTTTGTAATAAATCAATGCTGGGGATTCGAGATTAACTTGTAGTACATCCCTTTTCCCATACTGGGAAATGGGTATCCTGTTAGCATTTTGGCACAAAAGATCTGCTCCTCAAGAATGTATTAGTGACTATTATTAGCAGAAGATTCCTCCTCTTAAGTATTTTATGACCTCTTCCAAATGTGAAGTTTGGGAGTGATATAGTGTGGTCTCCAAAGTTTCATGTTTTAGAATTTGGTGTTGGGAGGTTGTGAAGCACCTCAATTACGAAAGATGTGAAGGAGTTAGTTCTCATGAGAGCTGCTTGTTATAAGGGAGCGCTGTCCCGCCGCTTGCTCTCTCTGCAGGTACCTGCCATTCTCAATGCTTTCATCGGCCATGTCGTAGGCCAGCCTAATGCCAGGTCTATGCCTTTGAACTTTCCAGCCACCAGAATTGTGAGGAAACCTTTGAACTTTCCAGCCACCAGAATTGTTAGGACATAAATTTCTTTCATTTTATTTATTTGTTTGTTTGCTTTTTAATATGCCAGAGGACACATGGGCACACCAGAAAGAAAGAGTGCTGCCCAGTGGAGGCTGGTCAGTCTGCAGTCCCCTTTACTATATTCCTCCCTCCCATCAGGATCCCAGCCTTGCACACACATGTACTCAGTGTGTTTTTGAATCACCAGGGTCAGGAATCAAACTGGGGTTGGCCGTGCAAAATTTGGCTCTCTTCACACAGCACTTAATCACAGTGTTATGGAGCTGGCCAAACCTCTATTTTATTTTATTTTATTTTATTTTATTTTATTTTATTTTATTTAGGTTTTTGCCATAAGGCACACCAAGGGTGGGAGGGGTGACCATGTCTCAAGCCCTTCTCCCCTATTCTACTCCCAGAATTTTGAGCATGCACACACACACACACATATCCAGTGTGACTTTCAAGTCACCAGGTCTGGTACTCAAACCATGGTCAGCCATGTGGGAGTCTAGCACCTTAACTATCATACCATATGCTGGCCCCACAAACCTCTATATTTTTGCAAATCACCAAGTCTCAGGTATTTCTGTTAGCTATGCAATAACCAACTAAGATAGAAGGACAAAAGAATAGATAAGGAGAGTGGGAAGGTCCCATTGAGGGGTGCTTTCTTCCTCTCTCTCTCTTTTTCTCTCACATACACACACACATTCTATGTCACTCTGTCTTTTTCTTGTGAGAGCATATGCCCTTTGACAATTAAAAATATAATAATAAAATACATTTTGCTGAGGACCACTGTGCCAAATATTGTAAATAACTCAATTGCAAAGTGACCAGGCTCCATTGTCCAATGGGGGCATTCTCTTCTTCTTTCTCTCTCTCTTTTTCTCTCTCTCTCTCAGACACACACACACACACACACACACACACACACACACACAAATGCACACATGTAATTAAGAACTCTTCTTAACAATGTCACAGAAGGGTCAAGAAGCTAAAGAGAAATAAACTGGCTATCAACAGACCTAAGAGAAACAAATTGTAAAACAAAAATGATTAAGAAAAGAAGACCAAATTATAAGAAACATGAAAGGGTATTTTTTTATCCCTCAAAATTTATCTGGATCTTTTATTTATATGACATAAACATGATGTTGCCTTGCAAGTTGTTTATTTACTCGCTTCACAGAAAATTTACCTCCAAGTGACATAACTTAATTAAAATCATTGTGCAATTAATACTTTTGTGGGCAAAATTTAATTTTTAAAAAAAGTTTATCTATTTTTTCCATGAGAGAGTGAGAAACAAATAGAGGAAGATAAAAAGACAGACACCCCTACCAGGGACTTTTTGCCACAATCCACCCTCAGCCCCAGCTAGCCTGGATCATGGACACATGCACACACATGCAGAGTACATGAGGAGGACTCAGGAAGCGAACTCAGGACCCTTCCATATGGGCCCAATGTTGCAGGATATTGTGCTACTGCTGCCCCACCATTTGTCCCCAAGATGGAAATTTTAAATGATTATAAATACATACATATATATATATATATATATATATATATATATATATATCACACATATATCACA
>NW_006159867.1:5608329-5649902 GCF_000334495.1 Tupaia belangeri chinensis | reverse complement strand
TATATATATATATATATATATATACACACACATATGTATCACACATATATCACATACATACCTAAATTAGAAATAGTTTACTTAAAAAAAAAAAAGAAATAGACCATATTTTTTCCCAGAAGGAAAAACTGTGTCCTTTTTCCAACTGTGATTCCTTTATGCCCACATAGTCTGGCCAGTATGTTAAGCAGAGAAGTAATTTCACTTTTAAATATCAATTATTTAATTTTTTTTATGTTTAGAACAGCTGACAGTTTTAGTAATGGGGAATATGTCTATTTTCAAATGAGTCAGTAGTAAAATAACAATCAAAAAAGAATTCAAATTCAAAGCCTACATGGATCAAGTAAACACACACACACACAGGGTAAAACATGTCATGTCAGTGAAGGGTTTTTGTTTGTTTGTTTAAGTTCATTCATTTACTTCTTTCATGGGAGAAAGAGACAGAGATCAAAAGACGGGCACTCCCAACAGGATCATCGCACCATGAGCCTCCTCCATTTCCAAGCTCGCCCAGCCTGTGCCATAGGCATGTACAAGCTCCTGACATGCTCCAGATCCTAGCACACAAACCCAGACCCTTTCCCCTGAGGGTCCAGTTGTGTTTCCACCACACCACTGTCGGGTCCCAACGTGCTTTTATTCTGATGCTGCCGCTGAGTGTTTATTGCACTGTAGTTGAAAACCTTCTGGAGGCATTAGGTTTAAGCTATTTGTATACTGCTAATAAGTCCTAATTTGCTGAAGTCATGCTCAGAATGTGCTCAAGGAGTGAGTTTTTTGTTGTTGGGTATCTTTCTTTCAAGCCTAGTGTCTGCTGTGCTGTTTAAGAAACAAAAATCTTTAACAAAATCAAGAAGATCAAATTCGGTGTCTGTCCGAATGGCTGTTTCACATCATACTGAAAACTTAATTCTTCGTGAGCACATTTCTAGACCTTCTCTTTGATCCTTGTATGCATAAAACATGATGCAGAGTCGCACATGGTATTCTTCCTCATTTATTTGATTCATTTCTCCTAATTAATCTTATGTAAAATTATAATATTCTAACTTGATGAGTTTTTTACTAATGTATTGACATGTGGATTAATATAACTGATAAATCTCAGTCCATTACTTTCCAAGACCACCACTTGGCATTTTTCTGAACTCACTTGCCTAATAGCCTTTACAAATTACAGGGTTATTTGACAATAACATTCAAGTTTAAAAACTGAGCATCTAAAGTTCAACGATGAAATTTTATATCTAGAGATAATATCGGGTCATTGGAAAAGTTGTGAGGCATTTTTGCATAGAAAAACAAAAATACTTGACTTTTCTGACAACCCAAATAACAATCCAGGGATAGTTTAGGATAATCTTTTCTTTTTAAAGTTGAGAAAATTGAGGTGGTAGAGATAGAGTCAATAGTTGACTAGCACTAGGATAACTATCCATTATTGAAGATCACCAGAACTCAGGCATCTCTCCTGCCACTGATCTGGAGCCCTGAACACGGAAATCAAGCATAAAGAAATAAGAAAGAAATACGCTTTCCAATCTAAGCCATTTGAAATTTACTTAAAACACGCATAAACTAATATGTTATATTGCTTTAGGCCTGCTCCTTTCATCCCGATTCATAAATAACTCTTCACACATAGTAAATGCTTGATAAATATTTGCTAAAATGAATTATATTTATTCAAGAATAAATACAGTGTAGCACATCTTTCCTAGGCTTTAGAACATTAATATCAATCACTGGATTCCATAAACTCTGAGGTTCTACCTTTTTGGTAGCAATACTTGTTCCTCATCTGAAAACTGTTCATTTTGAGACCACAAAGTAGGTGGTTTCCCATGTGCTCAAGAATGTAGCACTTTGAGCTGTTTTGCTGGGAGTCAAGATATTTGTGTCTCTGCTGTCTGTACCTTCCGTTTGGATAAGTGCTTCCATGAGGCAGTGACAGCGCCAGTACTGGCCAGTTCATTCTTCTAAAATGCCAAAGATATTTCAAGATTGAGGAAGGAGGTTGGGGGAATAGTTTTTTCTCCACATTTTTGTGGTTCTTCACTTCCTGGCACCTAAAGCAACACTGCTAGGTAACACCAACTAGTGTTATCAACTCTGGTTGTCATCAAGTCTGGCTCCAGACCCGAGCTGCTGCCTACACTGTGTGGACTATGGCAATGACACTTCATCATCCACATCGTCCTGCATCTCTGCAGATCATGCACAACATGGTCTATATTCTGTTTTCAGGCAAACAAATGAGATTTGCACATACGGGCCTTCCCTGTCCTCTCTTACTAGAAGTAAGACAGTCAGAGCTCTAGCTTTCCAACTCAACTTACTCGAATAAAATAACAAAATTTTCCATTCTATGATATGTATTTTTCATTTCTTCACTGTATTTTTTATATTTTATTATTGATTTAAGACATAGTCTTGTTTTGAAATGCTCCCTAGCAGGGGACCAGCAGTTGGTGTAATGGCTATGTCACTGGACTCCCATGTAGTCAACTGTGGTTCGAGTCCCAGACCCGGCGGCTTAAACTCACACCGGGTGCATGTGCATTAGTACCCAAGATCCCGAGAGGAGAATGGAGAAGGGATTGTGGTGTAGCTATTCACCCTGGGGGGTGATGTCTCGCTTTCTGTCTGTCTCTGTCTTTCTACCAAGCGCACATGCCCTATAGCAAAAACCTTTCCAAAAAAAGAAAAAGAAAGAAATGCTCCTTAGAGCTGTTCAATTGCTTGTTGTTCTATATGGCATGCTCTTCCTGTGATGCAGCTGCTTTATAAACAACTGTGAAATTTCCGTGGCTCACAACTCTCTTTCTTACTCATGGGCTTGCAGGTCAGCTGCGGCACTGCTGGGCACGGCTGGGCTTTGGAGGTGCCACTGGGGCTTGGCTGCAGACTGCAAATTGTGTTCAGACACACTCAGTATTTCGTCTCATCTCAGGACGAGTAGCTCTCCCCAGCATATTCTTCTCATGGCACATGACAAAGGCAGGAGCAGCCAGGGCAATCAATTCAAGTGTAATCAATGTCTCCGCCTTCACGTTTAATAGCATCCTGTTAACCAAAGCACGTAATGCGGCTCAGCCCGAAGTTACAAAGGGGAGTAAGGACGGAAACTCCACTCTCTCCACTGGAAGGGCCTGCAGAGTCCTGACCCCTAACGTGGCGCAGCGTGTGGTGAAGAGTTGAGAGCACTAATCCATGTTACTAAGGTTGCTGATAATGACAGTTACAATGACAGTAATGAGGAGGAGAAGAATATAAACAGGTTGCTTTTCCATAGTTTTCAGCATAAGTCTTTATTCACCCTAAGAATTTACCCTTCACATGTAAGTCCATTAAGTTGGCCTTACAAGAGTTGTTTTGTTTTGTTTTGTGTTTTGTTTTGTATAAATAACTGAAAAACATTTTGATTTGAAAAATAAATAAATTCCTCCTGAATGGAAAGGAGTGCATGAGACATGATGTGTCACTGGCAGGGAGAACACAGGACTTGGAAAATTGCTTTGAGAATGTGATACCCGAGTCGCCGACTTCCATAGTCTTAGTCTTAAATAGTAGGAAGGGGAGTTTTTTAAAAAATAATTTAGAGGCTGCAGTATTTTGTAGCTTAAATAACAAAAGTGGGGCCATCCCCATGGCCTAGTGGTTAAGGCAGCCATATCTCTCATGAACAACTGCAGTTCGTATCCTAGGCGCATGTGCACAGGTGCCCGAAGTCCCAAGAGGATGGAGAAACAGAGGGGAAGGGATCGCAGTGCGATCACACCCCATTAGGGGGAACGTTCTTCCTCTCTCTGTCTCTCTCTGTCTCTGTCTCTGTTTGTAGAGTATACATACCCTCTGGTGATTAAAAAGATAATTAAGTAGGGGCCAGCAGGTGGTATGGTGACTGAGGCACTGGACTCCCACTTGGCTGACTGCTGTTTAAGCCCTGGACCTGGTGGCTTGAACATAACACCAGGTGTGTATATGTTTGTGCTCAAAATTCCACAAGGAGAACAGAGGACAAGGATTGCGGCATGGCCATCCCCCAGGTGACAATTGGCAATTTCTCACTTTCCTTCTCTGTCTTTCTCAGTCTCTGGAGAGCACACCTGCCTATAGCAATATATATATATATATTTTTTTTTTTTTTAAAGAAAGATAAATAAATATTAAGACTATCACACTAGGGATGGGGATTTGTTCTTCTCATTTTTTCAAATGCTCTGGAAACCTAGCAGTCTGTTAATGAATGAACACAGCCTGCATGTGGACAGAAGTTGGAGAGGACATTAGGGTCCCTAAACATAGGCTACTGTAGACTGTTGAGGTGTGATGACTTAGCAAGGCAGGAGGGAGGAGAAAAGCTATAGGCCTCATGGTAAGCAGGAGAAGTGGCCCTAGTGCATACACAGACATGTTAGCTGGAAAGAAAATGTAAAGGAGGAATTTTACTGCTACTGCAGGCTTTCAGACTAGAGTCTTTGGAAAAGTAATCGCATTTTATCATTAATTACCATTATTATTCATATACTAGTGTTTCACCTTTATCGATGTGGCAGAATGGTGAGCTCTGACAATTCTTTTGTTCATGAAAGGAATATGGTTATCCAGCTTCTCTCCTTGCTTAGGCTGAGATAAAAGAACTAAAATTATATCTATTTTAAGGAGACAAGAATGAATGATAGCTTATCAGATCAATGAAAAATTACTGCCATTTGGATAAGAATTTCCCCAATGTACAAAAATTTTCTTGGCACTTTCAAGTTTTTATGTTTCCATAATATACTACATAAGTGCTAGAATTTATTTATTGCTATTAGGTTAGAAGAAAATAAAAGTTACCCCATCAGTACCTGGAATTGTATTCTAATACTTTTCATCACCCAAGGGACATTCCACAGGCTGTGAAAATCTCAATAAAATTGTAAACCTCATTGAATTTTCTCACACTGAGTTGAATATCAATAAAACCACAATTTCATTGGCAAGTGCTGGCCAGCAAAAATGGGAATTGTATTGATTTACATTATCATAGTTTAATATCCTTTAACAGACATTGTCCCATAGCTTCACTCTTCAAATAGCTTTCTTCTCTCTTTAAACCTACACTTTCTGTGGGATTTTCCTTCTTAGCAATTTCATCCACTCCCATGGTTGAAGGATTGGTGAATCCTGAAATTGTATCTGAGCCGACATTTCAGTCTCCTTGACACTCTCTTGGATGTTCTAGGAGGAACTGAAACATGGGAGGATACAAAACAAATTCATTCATTTTCTATCCTTGCTATTTCTCAAAACATGCTTTTCCTCTTGCTTTATTTTTTTAATTTCTGTACCTAGATCTAGTTTTCAAAACTTGGAGTGATTATGTTCCTTTCGCTTTCTCTATATTTAGTTAATGCAAACTCTATGTCTATAATACATCAATATTTTATTCCCACACTTCCATTTTTAGGTCATTTTCTCTAGTGCATTGCTCCCTAATTCTTGAATTCTTTGAAAAGTTCTTCAAATGTAATTCTGAGAATTACTTCTGCCTTTTTAATTCACCCACAGGACCCCATCACCATTAATTTTCCGAAGGTGCAGCTTTCTGTTATTTCAACTTCATCTACTTCTGGGGTCCACTTCACATGCCATTAACTCCATTACAGTTTTTCTAGTGTCATAATCATTTGGTCATACAAATCTTTGTTCTTACGAATTTTAGCCTACAAATACAAATTCGCCCATGTAAACATTTAGAAATATGATCAGTTTGGGGTTTGTTTTCCCATATCCTCCGAGAAGACACAAAATTCATGCCTCTGATGTCAAAGATGATGAGCTACTCATCTTTTTATTCCAAGCTGTAACTTGCACATAAAAGATGAACAGTAAATGCTTCCTAAATTTAATCAGTAACTCTACTCAGGCCCTGTGGATTCACAATTTATTTTCCAGCCTCACACACAAAAAAATTACCATATCTTTCTTCCAATGGTTATGCAGTTGAAGAATTATCCAGGGTCACATTACTACCTAAGAACACAAATGCTCTCAAGTAACTATTGATATTTTTTTAGCTTTGATTTATTGGAAAGCATTTTTCCCCTAAGCAGAAAAAGACATTAATGTCTTCTGTTAGGATAAAATTACTGCTAAAAACACTGGGGATTGTTTTTACTGAAGAGTTAGAATATTGTATCAGAAGCAGCTGCCATTTGACAGATTTAGTGTCAATGCCTTCCACAGAGCAGGTATTGTACATATTTTGAATGAATGAATTTGGATAAGTATTAATAGTGAAAATGTTAAATTTTTGGTAAACTTGAATGAGGCATTATATTATAGTTAACTTTCGAATTCAGTAAAACTTCAATTAGCAGAAAGTAACATGCAGAGATATATAACATGTACACAATAATTTTTCTGCTAGGTTTCTTCCACTTTGACTGTTTTCTATTTTCCTTTATTACCCAGTCGAAACCAACTTGAACAACTTCTTCCATAACTAGAGTTGAACATATGCCAAATCTGGAAGCATATCTGTTATGGAAATAAAAATAAGTGTGGTTCATTTGAAATGATCTCATGTTTTCTTAGCTGTATTTTAGATTGCACACTCCTATCCCCAGCTTCTTTTCATGAAATGACATTAAATAAACCATGAAACCAGTGAGAAAATGGACAATTCAACAATTAAAGAGACAGAAAATGGAGAAAGTGTATTACTTTAACACTGCCTCCATTATTCTAAACCTCTCACAGCAGTAATAAAATATTTTAGCAAGAGTTTCCAGGCACAACAGGAATTTAATTTTCTTCTCACAAAAAAGAACTTGTTCTTAACTCACTGGAGAAGACTACGCTCTTAGGATATTTAATTCTTTCTACTGAGATAAAATTGGGGCACAGAGTAATTTATTTTCTCTTTCAGTGTGGAAGATGCACACAAAACTGAATAATTACAGTAAAAATTGATATGATTGAGTTGCAAATTGTTACTTTGGGAATATAATGGTGGTTTCACTAAGAGGAGAGGAAATGCACCCCTTCACCACAAAGGGCTTTGCTGGTGGTCATCTGTGAATGTAGGGTAGGGTGTGGACAGGTTTGCTGGGGAACAGGACACTATGGTCTATACTATGTTCACATCAGTAGTGAGGTTAAACGCCCTCTTAATATGTGGGTTGTGCTTTTCAGAAAATCGCCCTACATTTTGGCTTTTAAAAAGACACTCTTTTATTGACTCTTTAAGCCCTTTAGTGATGCATAGTGCAGGGGCTTTTCAGGCTATGGGTCACATTACCTGTAAAATCACTGGATCTTTTCTTATTTCTTAGTCCTCACGCAGCCGTGTTTTTTAAACTCTGCTTAATACCTTCTTTCAAAAATTTTCTATTTTAGTTTTCCCTCCTCAAAGTTTCCAGAAATACCTAGGATGTAATATTTATGGCTTTTTGTGAGCTTCCTCATTGGAGGAACCAGTGCTAGGTGAATTAAACTTGTTGTTTACAGGGGCCAGCAGGTGGTATAATCGTTAAGGCACTGGACTCCTATGTGGTTGATTGTGGTTCGACTCCTGGGCCTGGCATCTTGAAACTCACACCATGCAGGTGTGCCTGTGTGCCCTAGACCCTGAGAGGGGAATAGAGGAGAAGAGATTATGGCATGGTCTTCCCTCCTAGGGGGGGACTTCTTGCTTTCTGTCCCTCTTTGTCTTTCTTTCTGATGAGTGCACACACCTTATCTCAAAAATCTCTCAACAACAACGATGAAAAAAACCCTGTTGTTTACAAATATCTTATCTCTTACTATGAATGAAAGACTCTTGACTCAGAGGGTACACGACATGAGTTTACCGTATTCTCTACCAGAGGTCTTTAAAAGTTCATAGAAAATAGTAGTCTTTCTTGAACACACACACACACACACACACACACACACATACACACAATGGATGGATTTTTTAAAAAGTTTGTGCCAAAATAACTTGCTATAACTTATCTGGATGTAATCTAGTTTAAAGCACTAAGAAAGATAAGACATCAGTTTGAATGGAATCTTTATCAAAGCAATATGAATTCTGCTAAAGTTATAGCAATTATAAGCATCAAATTTACAGTAAAGCTTGGGTGGAAAAATGGTAAAATAATTGTTGTTTCCTTATAAAAAGCTATGAGGAGGCCAGCAGGTGATGTGGTGGTGAAAAGTGTTGGACTGCGGTTTGAGTCCTGGACCTGGTAGCTTACTTTCTCACTTTCCCTCTCTCTATCTCTGACCCTACTGGAAAATAATAATAATAAATAGATAAAGTTAAGTAAAAAATAATTCTTAAAAAAAAAGTGTATGGGGATTATGTCCCAAGAAATGAACAGTTTAGTTTAAGAAGGGACAGGATGGGGCCAGACCCTTAGTCAGTGGTTAAGGGAGTCAGATTTAATATGACTGATTGAGTGTTGATCCTGGGGGGCTTAAAAGCATCCAATATGTCTGTATGCTTCTCCAAAATCCTGACAGGACTGAGAAATGAAGGAGAAGCCATTGTGGTGTGACAAGCCCCATTGGGGGCGGGGGGGTATTTCCTTTTCCCTCTCTCTGTCTCTATTTCTCTCTGGTGAGTGCAAATGTCCTATGTCAATAAAAATAAAATAAAATAAAATAAAGGACCTGGGTAATTTCGAAGATGCTTGCCGCAGTGGCAGCAGCCCACATCCATTTAAAAGAAAAATAAATAAATCTCACTTCCAGATTGAAAAGGACCAAAGATTAACACCTGAAACAATAGCTACCACCATAGGCATCTCAATTGGTTCAGCTTACATAATTCTGACTAAAAAATTGGTGAGTAAACTTTCTCCTTGATGAGTACTCAACCTATTACACTCAGGTCAGCTGTAGAAAAGAATAGAACTTTCCACGGAAGTTTTAACATAGACATCTAGAAGCATTTCTTTGAAGAATTATGATGGGAGAGATGACACGTGGCTATAGCAATGCAATTCTTGGGACAAAGTATAATCAAAGCAGAGGCTACCAAGACAGTGGAATTAGTCTAGTCAAAGCCAAAGCAGACAGGACAGGGACAAAGGTCATGGCAACAGTTTCTTGGGATGCTCAAGGCATTTTGCTTGTTGACTTTCTGGAGGGCCAAAGAACAAGAACATCTGCTTATTATGAGTGCTTTGAGAAAATTAGCTGAAGCTTTGGCAGAAGCATGCCCAGGAAAGTTCACCAGACAGTCCTTCTCTCCCATCACAATGTTCCAGCTCATTCCTCTCCTCAGACAAAGATGATTTGTTAGCATTTCAATGGGAAATCATTAGACATCCTCTTACAGTCTTGATTTGGCTCCTTCTGACTTCTTTCTGTTTCTTAATCTTCCATGTTGCTTCAGTTAATAATGTAAAAAAACAAAACAAAACATGATGACTTAGTTAAATCCCCAGGACCTCAGTTAAGTAGCTGATACATTGCTGACAAAGTGTTTAAACTTAATGGAGTTTCTATTGAGAAATGAAGTTTATATTTTTATACTTATGTATCTTTATTAGTAGTAGTAGTAGTAGTTTTGCTATAGGGCATGTACACCCACCAGATTGTGTGAGAGAGCGAAATCACCCCCCTCCACAGGGGATGGCCACACTACATTCCTTTCTCCCTTCTCATCACAGGATTTTGGGAGCTCACACACACACACACACACACACACACACACACACACAGAGCATGTTTTTCAAGCTGCTATGTCCGTGACTCTAACTAACCAGTCAGCCACCTGAAATCCAACTACCCTAATCACCATACCACCAACTGTCCCTATTTTCTTTGTCTATTTAGGTTTTTAGGTTTTTGTCGTAGGGTGTGTGTACCCCAAAAGACAATCCTAGAGAAAGTGAGAAATCATCCTAGCGGGGTTGGCATGGGATGGCTATGCTGCGATCCCTTCTTCATTTTTTCTTTTGGGATTTTGGGCAGTCATGCACATGTGCCCAGTGTGATTTTCAAGCCTCCAGGCCCAGGACTCGAACTGCAGCTGGTCATGCGGGAGTGCCCTCATATACGTAATACAGTGCTATTACCACCACCGCTACTAATAATAGTAATGTTCACTGGCCATTTACTGTATCCATGCCAAGAATGGTGTCAAGCACTTTCTTTATATTCATCTAAATTAACCTTCAAAGTTATTCTATGAAGTAAGTATTGCTAATCTTAACTCGCAAATAAATAAGGTGAGTTCCCAGAGGACTAAGTAATTTGCCAAGTCTGTATGACCCCAAAGAAGACATATCACCTATTCCCCTCTTCGGTGGTATGGTAAACAATCCATGGCACACAGAACATCTCCATATTTACAAATAGATTTGTTGTAAGTCAGTTGTTTGTTAATAATGCTTAATCCAAAATTCAATATTGAGCTTAACCATGGATTTTAGCAGTAGTCCTGTGAGAAAACAATGAACAATTTAAACCTAAAATGTGGAATCATAGATAGTTTCCTTACTAAATCTGTCAGATTCCTTAATCCCTTACCTGGTTGCATCTGTTTCCACCTATTTTTTCATTACTCTGTTCTATTCTTTATTGCCCCAGTGGGACCTGGATAGTGGATGGATGATTGGTCATAAAGAATTTTGTTGATGAGTAAACAACACAGCCACAGCTTTCCAGATGGGGAGAACAGCAGCACATTCCAGGAAACCCTTTCTGTGCTAACCCATCTAATGTAGCTCCCCATTCACTTCTGTGTTCATGACTGTTTCCAGAGTGCCTCTCTTTCTTCCTCCACCTCTGTCTTTATTATTTCTTAAGATTTCTCTCCCAAAGAGTATGGTATCCCAGTTATTCTCCTGATTGAGAGAAGATAGATGGCCCTTTTAAAGTCTTTCTTCCAATTACATTTCCTTTCCTATGAGCAATAAAGAAACAACAACAGCAACAACAATGAAGAAACAACAAAGAAGGAAAGTAGGAAAAAAAAAAAAAAAAAAAAGGATGTGGCCCCAATTCTCTTTTAGGAAAGAGGAGGTCCTAAGCCTACTGTCTCAAGGCAGTGCAGTCTAGTTGAAATCGTGATCGTGGTGTGTGACTGCAGACCTCATTTCAGTCCAGTTCAGTTGCTGGCCAAGTTCTTTAACCTTTCAGACTCAATTCCCTCAAGCTCAAAACGGGAAAGCTGCAAAATTCAGCTGTATTTCATAATAGAGTCTGCAATGAAAGTCTTCTTTGTTTTAGCAATGAGCGAAACAGGGAGAAGGAAAAAGAAGGAAGCTGAGCTAGTACCTGAGTGGGGCACTGGTCACCTCTCCAGCTTCCAGGAAGAGCTACAGGGGACATGTACAAGGTGGCGACTACTTTTAGTGACTGTCAATAAATAAATGCTGTTTGATTGATTTCAAGTTTATTAGACAAAGATAATTATTGCATTTGTAAGTAAAATGTATATTAAAATTGCCATTAACCTTGTCAAAGAGCTAAATTTGAAAAATACTGATACATTTTTCACTTAAAAAATCAGGTTACTTCCTTGATCCTTCTCCACATTCTTTCTCATCATAGCTGGTTGCTGAACTGAATATTACCTTTTAAATTCTGCATCTTTGTTTCATAGCATACTCTCATTTGCATTTCTAAAATCAGATGTTCCTTTCACATAACACAGTATCCTAATTAAAATATTAAAAGATGCTTTTTGAATGAAGAAAATTTACATTGCCATAAAAAATGCTCAGAGTGATGTAGGCTGTTTCCTCTTTATATTTCAATGATACTTTCTCTCCCAATTATTTCTAGCTATTCTGTTAACCCTCTCAGTTTTTTGGGGGTGGATAAAAAATATGGAAATGGAATAGGAAGCAAAAAGAATTGGGGCAAATATGAAATGTTTAGAATACAATTTTGGGGAAATAATTAAATGCACTTATTATTGGGTTGTCAGGAAAGTCATGATGCATTTTTACATAGAAAAACACGTCATAACTTTCCAGATGACCTAGTACTTAAAATTTGTTTTAACTTAATGTACTTATTCATTCTCACTGAAGTGTCTAGTTTTGTGATTCATTGTTTCATGTGGTCTTCACACGTAGATTGGAGCTGGTCACATTTTTCACTTGTACCTAATAATTTTGTTTTTCTGAATCAGCAGAAATCTATTCTCTTGTTCCATTTTACTTTTTCTTTCTTTTCTAATTTTTATTCCCATCCTTTCCTTGGAGGAAAGTACACTCTTAAGTATTTATAATTCCCTTAAATATCTATGTGTCTAAATGTATTTTTAACTAACTAAATGATGCCTTGTTCCCTTTTCTATTCTCCTTACTCAGCACTACGATTTTGAAGGCTGACCAAAGAATCTTTTGTTTGTTGCTACTAACAGCCATCAATCCATTGTACTCATTATTACTTTAGGATAGACATTCAAGTTGTCTTCAACTTCCTGTATCCACCTACAGCACCAGATAAATATCCTTACAGAACCATGCAGGAATTAGAGTGCAAACATACACAGCATACGTATACTTCACTTTGCGAAAACCTCCAGTATGACTTTCTGGATTGGTTGAGCTAGTTTAGTAACTCTAGAGTTCTTAACTTCTCTACATATTCAGAAGCATGTGCTGTCATGTCTGTCTTTAATTTTTGTTAATTTGATGGGAATAAGTTATAACACATAGATTAATACTCCCGTGAACTGTTACATAGGAGACTGCACAACTGGAATCCATACTCCACCCCTCGAACACTGTGATTCAGGCAGATGTCTTAATCCCTTTACCCTTCAGATCTTTATAGCACAGGAGTCTTATGGGTGTGGTGAAGGAAATATGGGCAAATATAAATAAATACACTTAGCCTATATCTGGTTCATTGGAAGCACTATTTAGTTGTCGCTGTTATTAATTTTTAAAGAATTATTTATTCAAGGGACCAGCAGTTAGCATAATTGTTATGTCGCTGGATTCCCATGTGGTCAACTGCGGTTCGCGTCCTGAACCCGGTGGCTTAAAACTCATGCCGGGTGCATGTGCATACATGCCCAAGATCCCAAGAGGAGAATGGAGGAGAAGGGATTGCAGCGTGGCCATCCCCCCTGGGGGTTGATTTCTTGCTTTCTTACTCTCTGTCTCTCTCTGTCTGTCTGGCGAGCGCACGTGCCTTATAGCAAAAAAATATATATATATTTATTCAACTTTATTATTGTTATTTTTTACGTTTATCCGAGAGAGAAGGAAAGTGAGAAAGCAAGCCACCAGTTCTAGGACTTGAACTACAGTCAGCTATCGGGGAGTCCGGTGCTTTAACTACTATGCCACCTACCAACATCATGTCACTGATATTATGTTTTCTTTCAAAATGTAAACTGCATGAGGGCAAAATTTCTGTTTCTTTCCTTACCACTTTAATCTTAGAATTAATACTAGAATAGTGCTTTTACATAGTGAAGTACACTGGTAATATTGAGTATTTACTGCATTCCTGGAACACACTCAACTTAGTCATGATGTATCATTTTAAATACATGAAGGGATTCAGTCCTTATAATGTTTTTTTCTGTACTACAATGCTATAAATTCAGAAAATGTTCCACCAAAGGCAATATGGCAAAAAGAGGAAATAAAATCAAGTGAAATCCTCCTTCTGGCCCTCTCATGTCAATCTGCATTCCTCTGCCTATAGGCTCATAGTCACAACTCTCCCCCAGGGATTTTTCTGAGAATTTATCTTGGTTTTCCAGAGCTTTCTGTCTAAGTCTGTAGCATTTCTAGTGTCAGGCTATAGGAGGAAGTTAGCAACATATAGAAATAATACCAAAGACAGTTAACGAGATAAATGTCCATATTTTTATTACTTTTGAAGATCTTGTAGTTAGCCCTAATTCTTCTTTAAGGCTGTATATATCTTGCACTAATTGATATTTAAAAACTATGATTTAATAAATATATACATAGTTAGCTAGGTTGTAAAATGTATTTTCAATTTCAAGTATTGGTTTGAGCAAATATGATACATTTCACAATATTTTAGAGCTACTTTTAGGTCTGGATTCAAATATCAAAGCATATCATTCTTGTATTGAACACAAGTTTATCGAGTAGACAATAGAAAGCTGAGCCATATGTGAATGCAGTTTTCATGGGTTAAAATTAGTTGAGTATTCTTCTTTATTTCTTTTTAAGAATTTTTGCTATAAGGTGTGTGTGCTTGCCAGAGAGACAGAAAGATAGAAAAGGAAAAATCACCCACCACAGGGGATAGCCACATCACAATTCCCTCTCCTGCACTCTCCTCTCAGGATTTTAGTCATGTATGCACACACGCCTGGCATGAGTTTAAGCCACCGGCTCCAAGACTCAAATCACAGTAGACAATGTGAGAGTCCAGCAACGTACCCATTATGCCATCTGCTGGTCCCTAAATATGTATTTTTAAGAGATTTTTCCTATAGGGCTTTGTCACTGGAGAGACAGAGAGACAGAAAACAAGAAGTCACCCTCCAAGGGGAATGTCCACATTGCATTCCCTTCTCTTCCATTCTCCTCTTGGAATTTTGGGCATCCATACACATGTGTCCAGCATGAGTTTCAAGCCTTGGATCTGGGACTCGAACTGCAGTTTACCATGTGGGAGTCCAGCATCTTATCCAACACACCACCTGATGGCCACATAAGCATTCTTATTTTTACATAGTATAATATAAAACTTTTAATTAATAGGTTTTTTAAGAACAGCTTTAGTTTACAAAAAAATCGAGCAGCTAATGCTGCAACCCAATATAATTCCATATATTTCCTCCCCATTTTACACACACACGCTTATGTGTGTGCTTGTGCATACACGTGCACGCACACACACACACACACACACACGCATTTCATTTCTTACTAAGATCCTGCATTATTGTGGTGCATTTATTATAATTACTGACCTGATATTGACACTTTATTATTTATTCAAGTTCATAGTTTACATTAGAATTAACTCTGTGTTGTACGGCTTTGTTTTTGACAAATGTATACCATGTACCAGTGATTTAAATGTCATACAGAATAGTTTAACAGTCCTAAAAGTCCTCTGTGCTTTACCTATTCCTCCCACTCACTCTTCTCCTAAACCCTGGCAAATATTGACCTCTTACTGTATCTAGCTTTTTCAAGCCATGCAAATTCCTGTCTTTTATTCTCTCATAAACATCTTTAAGTATTTTCTTTTCTTTTCTTTTCTTTTTGGAGAGGTTTTTGCTATAGGGTGCATGCCCTCGCCAGAAAGGCGGAGAGAGACAGAGAGATGGAAGAAATCACCAGGCGGAGAGAGACAGAGAGATGGAAAGCAAGAAATCACCCCCCAGGGGGGGATGGACACACCACAATCCTTTCTCCTCCATTCTCCTCTTGGGATCTTGGGCACGCACGCACACATGCCCAGCATTGAGGTTTGGTTTTGAGGTTTGTTTTTTTTTGTTTGTTTTTTTTTCCGCTATAGGGCGCGTGCACTCACCAGACAGAGAGAGACATAGAGACAGAAAGCGAGAAATCACCCCCCAGGGGGGATGGTCACGCTACAATCCCTTCTCCTCCATTCTCCTCTCGGATCCTGGGCACGCACGCGCACATGCCCGGTGTGTTTTAAGCCACTGGGTCCGGAACGCGAACCACCGTCGATCGACTACGTGGGAGTCCAGCGACATAACCATTACGCTAACTGCTGGTTCCCCCCAGCATTGAGTTTTAACCCACTGGGTCTGAGACGCGAACCGCTGTCGGCTACATGGGAGTCCAGCGACATAGCCATTACACTAACTTCTGGTCCACAAGTTAGTTTTTGTGTCAGTCTTATAATGGTTATTTTCCTTTATTTTCCTTAGTTGAGGCTTTGTAGCTTTGAGAGCACAAAGAACCTGCTTTCTTGACTATACCTTTAGCATAAATAAAATATTAGTAATCTAGCTATTTTGTTTAAGTTCTTTAAAGATGATGTAAAAATAGTGAACATGCTTACATGGAGACTTGTGTTTTATTTAGAGCTTTCTATAACTCACTTAAAATACTATAAATGACTAACTTCAACTTATGAATTCTCTCAGATTAGTGAATCATAGCTAAGTTTTAAAAGAAACTCAAGATTAAAGTAAGTTTCATGTCTTTAATATGAATGTCACTTTGAGTTGTTTTTATATTCTAAGGAAAAATATATGCATTTGTTAAATGGAAAAAAATATCCTAGAGTAAATATTATTTGATTAGTTCATTTACATATGACAAAATTAATCATGAGGCAAAGTTTTATCTTGTCCATGGCATAGTCACTATCAATGTTTTCAAAAATACTCCATTATCAAAGGATTTTTTTCAAAAAATTATTTCAATTCTTTAAGCACTTCTTAAGGAGCTATTGTGAGGCAAGTATTTGTTTTAGGTGGTAATAAAATAGGAAGAAATAAGATATTTTTCCTCCCCTTAGAAGTTTATGGTATAGTAGTAAGGAAAACAAAGTCTAAGCATGTCATTAAGTACTATGATGGAAGGACACAAAAAGGTTTGAAAGGTACCTCCATTATGTTCCTTTACATACTTTTTATAGCACTAGCACTTGCTGTTTTCTTCAGTGTTTAAAGCAGTACAGTCTTGCACTTCTCTTTTCTTCTTCTTTTTTTAACAAAGTCCTCTTGGTTTTTAGAGTAAGTAAATGGGAGAGCCAATGTCAATGTTTTGCTTTCCTATAATGATGTTGAGGAGATAATATTTATTAATTCACTTTGAACTACAGCAAAAATGAGAGCTTTGAAAGAATCATTATTTATTTATTAATTTTAATTCTTACTTATACATCTAATTGCTATAGATCATTTCGATTGTAAAGAGCCCTTATCCAGCATGATATACACCTCAGTACAGCCCAGTTGAGAATACTATACATGTCCTCATCTACAAATAATAAACCATATCTGTGTCCCACAAATGTCTCTCCTCTCTAATTTTTCCCCAAATTTCCTTTTCTATGATCTTGCCCTACCAGAGTCTTCCCACTTTGGCTCTAGTGTCCATAACAATTTTTAATGCTTTTATGTCCTCCAGTCTTTCAGTCTCTGCCATAGAGTGTGCACAGTCAGTATATGTTAAGTGGAGACATACTACGTCTCTCTTTCATAGCCTGACTTGCCTCACTCAGCAACAAATCTTCCATATTCATTCACTTTCCATCTAATTCCAGGACCTTGTTGTTTTTTATGGCTGAATAGTATTCTATAGAGTATATATGCCACACTTTCTTAATGCATTCATCTGTTCGTGGACATTTGTGTCGTGGACATTTGTGTTGATTCCATATCTTAGCAATCGTGAATAAGGCTACAATGAATATAGATGTGCAAGCACTTTTCTGACTGAGTGTTCTCCTGTCCTTTGGGTAGATACCCAGCAGTGGAATTGCTGGATCATATGGTAGTTCTATTTGAATGTCTTCAAGGAACTTCCATATTGTGCTCCTCAGTGGCTGGACCAATTTACATTCCCACCAACAGTGTAGGAGTGTTCCCCTTTCAACGCACTTATCATTTTTCATTTTCTTCTTTTATTTTTTAATATTCACCATTCTGACTGGGGTTAGGTGGTATCTCATCACATGGTATCTTGATCAACATCACATGGCCAATTGTGGTCTAAATTCTGGACTTTGATGACTTAAAAAACTCTCTGGTTGAGTGTGTATGCCTGCCCTAAATCCTGACTGGAAGGAGAGACAGAGGAAAAAGCATTGTGGCATCACCAGGCACTAATGAGGGGAGTTTTCTCTTTCGCTCTCTCTGATAATTAAAAGAGAGAGAGAGAGACAGAGAGAGAGAGAGACAGAGACAGAGACAGAGACAGAGAGAGAGAGAATCAGCCTTTGGCCTAGAAGTTAAGAGATTGCAGTTTGAATCTCTGCCCTGGTGACTTAAAAAACATGCCAGGTTCATGTGCCTGTGTCCCCCAAATCTCAAAAGGGTGGAGAAATGGAGGAGGAAAGATCATGGGATGACTTTGCCTCACTGAAGAGTGCTTTCTCTCTCTCTCTGTCTCTCTCTCTTTCTCTCTCTCTTTTTCTGCCTCTCTCTTTTGAGTACATGTACCCTACAGCAATTTGGAAAAATAAAAACGCATATGGAGTTCTGTTGCTAATTCAAAATTTTCCTCATTTAAACTATATAAATTGAATACTTTTTATTTCTTTCAGAAAAAGTAGGGATATTGTCTCTGCTGGGTACTTTAGCTGTATATTTTTTTAATGTGACAAATCTGTTCTCACCCCTCAAGCAAATTTTTATCCAAGTCTTAGACCATACCTACTTATTGCAGAAGCTTCCTAGACATACTCTCTCAAATGAAAGCCCACACAGAAAATAAAGGTCCCTATCTTTACATATTTGACATATTTTTGTTAAAAGCACTTATCTTGAAATATATAAGAAGTTCTAGTTTGCAAGCCTGCTCATCACACTAAACAGAGGCCTTAGTTCCTCACAAAATACCATCACTAATCCCATTAATCATATCAGTGAATGAACAGTGATCATCCCCAGATATTAAAAAGACAAATTAAAGACAGAAACTTTCTTTATGCCCTCTTCATCGCATTTATGTAAAATGTAATGATTGCAGTTGAAAAGAGGGTTTTCAAATTTAACTGAAATTACAGAGGCCATATTTTTCAAAAATAAGGATGAAGGTCTCTTAATACTTATTGTGATGTCACTAAATTACAACATAAAGCTATCAGCATAGGAGCCACTGAGAAAGTTTTAAGAATTTTCTCATTAGATTTGCTGTGCTCGTTAGTCTTTGAGTTAGAACTTTGCTTCTGTCTTTTTAATAAAGCTTTAGTTACAGTTTATAGAAGGGAAGAGGAAGTGGGATATAGTTGAAACCGATGAGGGAAATTGCACTGCTAAGAACGTTGGTTTATAGTGGTTATAAACATAAGTCAAAGAGTCCAGCAATATTGAAATTGATTTTTATGGGATGCACAGATGGTGAACCACATAAAATACTAAGGGTAAATACTGTAATATGGAGAAATACTCATGCTACTATGTTCATGCAAAAGGAAGGCATATACTTTTATAATCATTTCTCACATGTGGAACACATATGTATTGACTGTACTATGCGCCCAATGCATTGTAAATCGCTAGAAATACTGTGAATGGTAACACAGAAAAGTCCTTGCTTTCTTAGCATTTACAACTGTTCCAGGTTAGAAGGCAGGCAAGTAAACAGATACTTAAAGAAAAATGCTGTAAGTCCTAGATGAAGGAATTACACACGGAAACCACATGTCTAAATCATAAAAGCAAAGAAATCTTCTAGAACGAAAAACTCATCAATCCATTTCAATTAAATTTGAAAAAAAAAAGATGGGATGTCAATGGACTAATGGTAAATACTTTGGGGAATAAGACTATATGGCAGATTTTGTTTTCTTGTTTCTATTTTCCTGTATGTTTTAAATCATAAATACCTAGATGCAGCTTCTACAAAAGAAAAAAATAATTAAAGATTGTTATAATGAAATAACAAAAAAACATGTAAATTAACTTAAGTAAAAAGAAAATACTAGGGACCAGCAGTTAGTGTAATGGCTATGTCGCTGGACTCCCACGTAGTTGACCGTGGTTCAAGTCCCGGACCCATGGCTTAAACTCACTCTGGGTGCGTGTGAGTGTGTGCCCAAGATCCCGAGAGGAGAATGGAGGAGAAGGGATTGTGGCATGGCCATCCCCCCTTGGGGGGTGATTTCTTGCTTTCTGTCTCTCTGTCTTTCTCTGTCTGTCTGGTGAGTGCATGCACCCTATAGCAAAAACCTCTCAAAAAAAAAAAAAAAACAACCTAACTTGCAAAGTATACATTTATTGCATAGTCTCACTATTTAAAATGGTGTCTGAGATTGTAGTATTCAATATCAGATCTATTCAGAAATGCAAGAGAAATGAGAAAATTCAGCCATTTGTAATAACATGGATGGACCTGAAAGACATTATGCCAAATGAAATAAGCCAGACAGGAAAATAAAAATTCTGCATGATCTCACCTCTATTTGAAATCTAAAAAAGTCAAATACATACAAGCAGAGAATTGAACTATGGCTTCCAGGGGTGGGGTGGTGGGATGAATGGAGAGTTATTGGGCAAAAGGTAAAAAATTGCAGTTAAGTATGATGAATAAGTCTAGAGATCTAATATACAGCACAGTAGCTACAGTTAATAATACTGGGTTGTATATGAGAAATGTGCTAAATGTAGATTTCAAATGCTCTCACCGCATACACGGACACATACCCACAACAGAGAGGGGAAGAGAATGGCAATTACCTGAGAAGATGGATATGTTCATTTCCTTGACTGTTGTAATCATCTCACTATATATATGCATATCAAAGCATCATATTGTACTCTTCAAATATGTACAACTTTTACTTAAAAAATATTTTTAAAATGAGAGAGATGAGGAACAATGATACAAAAAAGGTGATAGTGGAGACATAATGAATCAGTAACTGTTGGTAAAATAAAATCCACTCATCCTCTTCAAAGAAAAAGATCATTAAGTGAACTGAATTTTTGTGAAGCACTTAGAAAAAGTGAAAACTTGTTGATAGGATTTGTGGTTTGAGGTTATCTGGGACTGTGAGGATCGGGAGAGAATGTGGGCATATGGATTGAGTGAAAGACCTTAGATGGTAAACAAGAACTTATTAAGTACCTGCTGTGATGCATTAGTTGGAAAATTAGCTCTATTGGTTATGGCATGATGCTAATGAGCCCAAGGTTGAATGTTCCCTGTTGACTTCAGGGTCGGTTAGGTGTGCTCTTCAGTGGCCTCTGATTACAAGAAAGGCTTGGCAAGCCACTTAAATGTGCTGCTGGGTAGAGAATGATTGTGGGAACTCCACAACCCATCCTTTCTGCTGGGTGCGTGTGCTAAGCCTTACGTGTTCCAGTGGCTATCACAGCAATACTGGACCATAGAAATAAGTAAACAAATAAATTCAGGGTTAACAGAAAGAAAAATGATTCTCTTCATTGTTAGTCTATTTACATCTCCATGGATATTAGTACTGGAGATGGCTGTGATGACAATTCAGTGAAACATTTGGTGTGTTTGAACTGAAAAAAAAAAAATTTATACATTTAATCACTATATATCATTACAGCACACAAAATGAATTTTCCCAGCATCTATACACTGTATATTAGTCCACTTAAAGATATTATCATACATCAACAGATAATCTTCCATTTTTGTGTCCCTTAAATGTTTTGCTTTTTTCTTGATCCCCTCCCTCTTACTTTCACCCACTTCCCACCCTCTTCCCACACTGTCTCTAGTATCCACAGTTGCTCTCTATGCCTTTATACCTTCTAATCTTTCAGTTTCTCCCATAGAGTGCAGAAATTCAATATATGTTGAGTGGGGACATATAATGCCTGTCTTTCATAGCCTGGCTTGCTTCACTTAGAAGTAAATCTTCCATATTCATCCACTTTTATCAAACACCAGGGTCTCACTTTTTATGGCTGAAGAGCATCCATAGTGTAAATGTGCCACACTTGCACATCCATGTTTGTTGCAGCATTATTCACAACTACTGAGACATGGAACGAACTCAAATGTCCACAGACGAATGGATTGAAAAAATGAAGCATTTGGTGTTCCATGTATGTCATAAGTATTTTCATTTACTTCAACTTAAATTTTTTCTTTCTGAAAATTTTGCTTGAAAATAATTTAATTACCCTCCCAAAATTTTATGTATAAAAATAATGTAGTTGAATCTGTTAGGCAAAAATCGAATGTAAACTAAATGAGATGTCAGGTCATAGGTGAATGCCATTTTCAATTTCAAAACATTACTGTACAGAATATTATATATTAATTAAATATAATATTATTATGGCAATTGAGAGAAGATATAGGGAAAACTTATGAGAGAATTGTAGAAGAAAAAGCAATGTAAAATGTTAAGTACCTTATGAATACAATTTAAATATTTTAATATGAGTAGAACTATTTGAGTATATATATACACACACATAAGCAAAAGCTTGTAAGAAGCTAGTTATGAAAGAGAATGGTTGGGTTCAAGTGATGGCAGGCTGTATATTCAGTGAGTTAGTGCTCAGATGTTCAGGTTCTGCAATCACACAGGTATGCTTAGAATCTGGCTCTTTCTTCTAATAGTTATGTGACCATGAGTAAGTTATCTCAACACTGTGTACCTCAATGTGCTCATCTGTAATTGTGAAATAATGCCCTTAGCCTCATAAAAATGTTTCACAATTGAATAAGACTATATATACAAGGGTCCTCATCATATACTGGTAATTAGTAAGTTTTTACTGTTATTAGGACAGTGCTAGTAATGATTTTTATCATTACTCATTTTATATGTTTCCCCTTTTTTACTCTCTAATCTTAATTACAATAGCAGCAAATATTTAAGTGTTTGCCCCTTGCCAGGCAGGAGTCAAGAACATATGTGGGTTTGAGACCAGCTCCATGGTTCACAGTTTTGTAATGTTAGGGATAGTAGCATCTTCACTGTTAGTCCCCTCTACTGCAAACAACTCCTTTGTAGGGTGTAACACAAATTAAAATAAGATGATACTTGTAAAACCCTTGGCAATTATTCAGTAGTGGTAAATATACAACTTAAATTTTACAACAGCTCCATTGACAAGTACATGCAAGATCAACCTTATATGTTACAGTTGAGGAAACTGAGATATAGAGAGTTAAGAGCCTACACAGCTACGCTGCTAATAAGAAACTGAGTCAGGATTTGAACTCCTTTTTGACTCCAAAGACTGTGTTCCTACTTGTAGTTTAATGTGCTGTTCCTGACTGCTTGTGAATAGGTTTTTGCTATAGTCACATTGATGTAAGGAAAAAATAACAGTAAATAGAGAGTTAAAGATCCAGCCCTTTGAAGCCTGGTCTATGGGTAGACAATGCTATTAGATGAGAGATGAATGGAAATCTTCTGGGGTTTTTAGGGTGGAAACACATGCACCCAGTATGTTTCTCAAGCCACTGGATGGGGGACTTGAACTTAGTAGTCACCCATGTGAGATCCAGTTGCCTTAACCACCAGGCCATGGAGCCCACCATCCTCTTTGTGTTCTTACCAGGACCTCTGGGTCCCAGGTTGCAGTGTTCCATATTGTCCTGGAGTTGTCACTCACACAGCTGCTGAATACTGAGTTATCTTCACCTTACTGTCTCTCCAGTATCCTCCCTTCACTTCTCTCTGTTCACATTTCATTGGCCATATCTGGGGGAAGGTACTGAGACATCTGAGATGTCTGCTCAGCTTGAGATAGGGCATGACTTAAATGCTCAGTTGCCCTTGCCCAGTTCAGAAGGCGTCATCTGCTCAGACTCTGTCTCTTTTCTGGGTTGAAACTCCTTGGCCTACACCCTCTGGGTGTGCAATCTCCTGAGGGTCTTCACGTGAGAAGAAAGGAATGCCTGGGACACTCTTCTCCTAACTGTTATCTTGGGAAAAAGGGGAGACAACTCCACTGTATGCCTCTGCAAGGTGACTTTGTGTAAGAAAATCAAAAAAATAAATAGCAGTCCTTTGTAGCATAGCATAAAAAGACACATGGCATTTAAATCAAAATGTTGTTAGCATCTTAGCTTGTTTCGATAAATGTTAAGCAGAAGTATGTTTATTCAGATATTTTTTCCTCTCATATATTTTGAATCCACAGTCAAATGTTTTCCCTTTATATTCAGCCTCTCATACCTTTTTTTTTTTCCATTTAGAATCATGTCAATCAGTTTTACAGCTGAAAACAGTGACATGCTGACAGAAGGTGAACATTACATGATCCGATTTCTGATTAACTTTGCTATTTGCTGCTCTAAAATTCTGGATAAATTATTTTCTTTTCAAATGGGGAGTGAAAGACTCATAAAACTTAATCTCAGTGAATGGCATTACAGGGCCCCAGGATGATAGAGATAAATAATACTTAGGTCATGATTCCTTAGCTTGAGAAGGAACCAGTTTTCTTGTTTGGAACTAAGGCGCGGTGGTGTGTGTGTGTGTGTGTGTGTGTGTGTGCACTTCTTGATGTCGTGAACCTGTTCTTGGAACTCTCATACTTCCCATGATTTCATGACTCAAAAATGTAATGGTTTATCTTGTTCCCTTTCATCCATGAAAGATGTCTGTTTTTGCTGATGATTTTTTTTTGGAGAGATTTTCACTGTAGGGCACGTGCGCTCGCCAGACAGACAGAGAGAGACATAGAGACAGAAAGCGAGAAATCACCCCCCAGGGGGGATGGTCACACCGCAATCCCTTCTCCTCCATTCTCCTCTCGGGATCTTGGGAACGCACGCACACGCACCCGGCGTGAGTTTTAAGCCACCGGGTCCGGGACACGAACCGCGGTCGACTACATGGGAATCCAGTGACATAGCCATTACGCTAGCTGCTGGTTCCCGCTGATGATTTTTTCATCTGTTCCTTAACTATTCAGTTCTTATCTCTTTTTCTAGATTATATGTCTTCTATTGTGCGGTTTATAACCATAAAAATTCTCAAGTCCTCATTCCTGTCTCTGAATTCTCCCTTAAGGGACATTGTTGAATCTCTAAATATCTACTATTTATCACCCAAGTACATTATTCTTACCTGAAACGTAACATTGTTAAAACAAAATATATTACTTTCTTCCACATCAACTTCCTTCCTGATTTCAAGTCATCACAATTCTGTCCGTACATGCAAAATATCTGTACCTTTCAAGTTCATATATCTTATTTCTCTGCATCATAAAGTATGTTTCCATTTTTCCATTGTTTCTAAAGTCTTCAAGATTTCCTTCTCCTAGAATAGTTGGAGAATTATATTTAACGACTGGATATAATAGTATACTAGTATCAGAAACTTACATTTGAATGGTGTGAGTACTAGCCTTCATCATGGTCCCTAATGATTCTCCCTCCTAGGAGTCATGCTCTTGTGCAATTAGTTACTATGTTTATCAGGGTAAGTCTGGAGCAATAAAAAGAACTCAACAGTGTTAAGAACTCAACAGTGTTGATGGCATGGCACTTCCAAGATCTGGTGTAATTTCACTGCAGTTTTCATCCTGGTCATGCCTTTCTCTCTTGCCATTTTCTCTTGATTCACTTCTGCCATGTCATAAGGTTCTGAGAGGTCCATTTGGCAAAGTGTTAAGACCATCATCCAAAACACAGTGGAGAAGCTGTGGCCTCCTGCGCACAGCCACATGTGTAGGCTTAGAAGTGGCTACCCCAGCACCAGCTAGGCCTTCAGAGAACTACAGCCCAGTAGAGAGCTTATGTTCAGTCTTAGGAGAATTCTGTCACCAGAGATGTGTAGTTAAGCTTCTTCCAAATTCCTGTCTTATAGAAACTACGTGAGTTTATAAATATTTCTTGTTTTAAGTTTTGGGGAAAATTGCTATGTATGAATTGATAACTAATACAATGACTTTCTAATATAAATAGAGTACAAGAGTCTTCAAAAAGTTTCCCTCTATCTCCCAAAGGGAGCTAGTAGAACTATTGGGTTGTTGGAAAAGTCATGACGCATTTTTGCATAGAATACAGAATATGTCATGACTTTTCCAACGACTCAGTATTATCAAGTCTATACAACATACGTAACATTCGGCATTGAAGAAGATAAATTTGTCTCCATCTGTGATTTGATAATTTCACACTGTGTGCATGTTGTAAAGAACTGTGCCATATCCCCCAAAAATAACAACCTTAAACAAAAGAGAAAGTTCTAGAACATTGATGTTATGAAAAAAATGCATGTATTTCAAAATTCTTTGCACTAAATAAACTTGTGCTTTAATTCCATTTGTCCTTGAACTTTCTGAAGTGTCCTTGTATTTTCATGATGTAATTGTCTTGAAAAATAAAGAGAATGGAGAGGGATCCTGTAGTCATGCAGTCTTAGGAAGAGAAGTCTGTGCCCGGTAGAGAAGGGCTGAATGGCCTTGGAGGCGTGGATGATCTCTAACCATGAGGCTTTGTTGAGAAGCAGAAAGGATTTGAGTAATAGCAGTTATTAAAGGTTATTTATGTTGAACTTTTTCTTTTTTTCTTTCTTTTTAAGAGAGATTTTTGCTATAGGGCACTTATGCTTGCCCAAGAGACAGAGACAGAAAGTGAGAAATCACCTCCTATGGGGGATGACCACACCACAATCCTTTCTCCTCTACTCTCCTCTTGGGATTTTGGGCACACACAAACATGCACCCAGTGTGCATTTCAAGCTATTCGGTCCAGGACTTGAACTGCAGTCGACCATGTGGGAGTCCAGCACCTTAACTACCATGCCACCTTCTGGTCCCTATGCATAACTTTTTACCCAAAGCAATCATCTCCTCTGCAGTCTTTTTACAAGTGAATGGAGAGAAAAGAAGAGATTCATTTAGGATATTTGAGAGCTCCATGAGAACTGTAGCGGGGACCCAAGTGGTAGTTCGAGCTCTGCTGAGAGAATGCAAGAAGTTATTCCTTTACCTTTCAACTTCCCAGTTATAAAACATTAATGGACAAGACTTTGCCTATGCAGATGGCAAATCTGGCAATGCTACTGGCATTATGTGTGAAATAGTTGGTGTTCAGAAAGTTTTTCTACTTCAAAAGAAAGTAGTCTTGCAGCATTTTATGTTCAAGCATATATTCATCAAATTCCAAGAGTTTTGGCCAGACTTCAAATACCAGGTAAGCCTCCCTCAGAGAAAGCAAGAGTTCCTCAGAAACAGACTCATTGCTAAACTGGCAACATATGCTCAGGATCATGCCACCTTGCGGAATCAAGGGAAGGCTGAAACAGCAGCAGTCTCCATGGAAGCCTCAGATAAGAAAACAGCATCATTAGCAGCAGTTTTACGGAGCTTGTTGCTGGCTTTACACAGGTACCCACAGGACCTGCTGAGGAGAGAGCTGTGAGAGCGTGCGTTCCCATGCAAGCTGTAACTAACCTACCCTAGTCATCGGAACTTCTGGAATTATGAAATTTTCAACTTTCAAAGTCCTATTAAACTACTCACTGTAAACGAATGGAATTCTGGACTTCTAGTACAACATATGTGTTTCTTTCAGCGTGTTGGTTGATGCACTGGCAGTAGGAAACATCACCAGAGTGATTTGATAGAAGGCTATAAAATAAAAGCTTTTCTAAGGAATGACTTAATGGTGCCAAGTACTTCCGCCTGATATTTCAAAGCAAATTTCCAAAAGTGTGCAGGACTTTCAATTTTTGAACGAGTTGAAGTGATTGAAAAGACACAGGCTGTTAAACATGAGCAGCAATGGTGAACAGCGTGATTAGAGGGATGCAAACACTCTTGCAAACACATAAAGTAAAGGCAGCAGTGGAACCGCATGGATGGCCCATTCATTCATCATTTTGGTTGATGTCAAGCTACCATCATTGGTTCAAGAGGTCCAATATTATGAAGAAATAGGGTGGGCATTTTGATATATGTACATGCTAAGATATAAGAAGTAGAGCAGCGTTGGGAAAGGTTCAAAGAAATTATATGGAAGATATGGACTTGTTAAATCTTTCTCCAATGTGTTGCAACTATTAGAAAGGTGTACTGAGCCTGCCCTTATGATTAGGATCAGTAGTCTGATTGGTTTTGTTATTATGCATTATTATGCACCTTACTCTTATATTTTCTATCTTGACTTCCGTCTTATTAACATAATTGAGTTTACTCCATGTAAAAGTTATGCAAAACTTCCTTCTGAATGTCTAAATACTTTAGAAGTGATTCCATCCCAGAACCAGTAAAACATTTATTTACTTTTATTATTGTATTTTTTGTTTCAATCTCCTTTATACATTTAATCACATTATTTAGCTTGCAAAGTGAATATTCCAACATGTGTACATTTCTGACCAGTCCAGTTGACAATACTGAAAAGTTATCTTGAACAGATAATAACCCATTTCTTTGTCCCATAAATGCTTTGTCTCTATTTTTCTCAATTTTCAATCTGAAGGACATATTTGGATGAATGGAAAGACAATTATGATCAGTAGTAGAAGGTGAGGCCCTGACATCTATCTTTTAAAGTATTATCAATTCACTGCTTATCAACTACAGTCTTGAGAAAGGTACAGATTAATCAAAATGGGGGGGGATGTCTCAATCCCAGGAATGCAAAGGATATAAGAAAAACATTACATTGCATCTGATGAGTTGCTATGTGGAAAAAATTATAATCAAGGTATATAAGATCAGGAAAACAATGGTTCTCTCAACCTAAAAAACTAAACAGAATGAAAATAAAGAAAAAAGGACTTTATTTAGGCATTAATTTGAGGACTGCACCAGGGTACAGCCCATGCGAACATATTTCAAGTAACCCCAAACCTGCTTACTGAGGTCTAGTAATAGATGGACTAGTTTTTTTTTTTTTTTGAGAAGTTTTTGCTATAGGGCGCGTGCACTCGCCAGACAGACAGAGAGAGACATAGAGACAGAAAGCGAGAAATCACCCCCCAGGGGAGCTGGCCACACCGCAATCCCTTCTCCTCCATACTCCTCTCGGGATCTTGGGCACGCACGCACATGCGCCTGGCGTGAGTTTTAAGCCACCATGTCTGGGACGCGAACCGCGGTCGACTACGTGGGAGTCCAGTGACATAGCCATTATGCTAACTGCTGGTCCCAGTGGAATAGTTTTAAAGGCAGAAACCACAGCAGGAGAAGGGAGACAGTAAATTATATCAGCTGTTTTAAGGCAATTATTGCTTACCAGGCTCAACCAGGGTGGATGAGGTTGGACAGGCAGTCCCTGGGCAGATGTCCTTGGAGAAGGACATCTGTGTCATTGGGTTGTAATGGTATTATTGCAATGTTGTGATTCTAGCAGAGAAATAATAGTTCTGGTTATTAGGCATAGCTAGAATGAGAAAATACCTCCTTCATGGCCTTCCTGACTCGGTTAAGTCAAGGTTTAAATATATATATATAAAACTCTATTTTAATCCTGAAAATTACAGTAATCCTTGGAGAAGGACATCTGTGTCATTGGGTTGTAATGGTATTATTGCAATGTTGTGATTCTAGCAGAGAAATAATAGTTCTGGTTATTAGGCATAGCTAGAATGAGAAAATACCTCCTTCATGGCCTTCCTGACTCGGTTAAGTCAAGGTTTAAATATATATATATAAAACTCTATTTTAATCCTGAAAATTACAGTAACTCTTTTTTAATATATATATATATAACTCTATTTTAATCCTGAAAATTACAATTTCTCTTTTTTCTTTTTTTTCTTTTTTTTGGTCAGAAGACAGGTGCACTTGCCTCAGATAGAGAAAAAGAAGCCTTCAGTAGGGTACAATCCTTTTTTTCTCTGTCTCTTCATTCCATTAGAATTTGGGGCACACATATGTGCCTGGCATATTTTTCAAGTCGCTCAGGCTGAAATTCAAACCATGGATGTCATGTGGGATCTGGCTCCCTTCTGGGAAGGGTTTAGCCTCTGTGCTATGGGTCTGATCCACAACTTCTGTATTTAACAAGACCCTTCAGCTGGCTCAGAAACCTTGAGAGAATTTTACCCTGAACATATTTTTCACCAGCTAACCAAACCACGACACTGTTTTACTGAGTAAGTCCATTATATTTTTGTCACTCTATAAAGACAATTTTGTTCCATATTTTAAGCTTTTTGAAGAATTTTGCAGTGTTTCTTATTTAGGATTTATGTGTATTATAAAATGTGAATTACAGGGACCAGCAGATGGTGTAATGGACTTCCACATGGCCAACCGTGGCTCGAGCCCAGGCCAGGTGGCTTGAAACTCGCGCCAGGTGCCTATGCATGCGTGCCCAAAATCCTGAGAGGAGAATGGAGGAGAAGGGATGTAGTATGGCCATCCCTCGGAGTGGGGGGTAATTTCTCACTTTCGGTCTCCTTGGCGAGCACATGCTCTACAGCACAAAGATCTTCAAAAAATGTGAGTTACAATTACAAAACTGAGTTGTTAACAAAAACTGAAATTTTACCTCTTTGGTGAAATTAAATTATCAGCAGCTGATTAAAGGGAATGATAGAAGTAGAGCAGAGTAGTAAACTCATAGGAGCCACAGACAAAAATGAGGGTTTGGAGTACAGGCTGAGTATTTGGGGATTTCAGAAGTTATACCAGTCTTATTTCTAGTGGTTTTTCCTATGAAATTATGCAAGAGAATCACCATTTTATTTGATCACCTAATTATAGAAGAAGGCATAATTAATTTTGAGTTTGTTAGCATTTTAGAACAACATATTTCAAATTTTTACAGAAAAGCTTTCATTCTCTAATTTTTTATTTGGAGTTCTATGTGATGCCAGAAAGCACCCTATTTTTTGTGTGTGTTGTATATATTTATATGTTGTATATTTGTATATTATATATATAAATATGTTATATATTTATCTAAAATCAAAATTATTATAACACTGTTAAACTAGAATAGCTGACAAGAATTTATTCACAACATCCCATTCTTTATGTTGAAGAGTTGGGAAAATAAAATACTATCCTAACATAATTTCATTTTTCTTACTAAAAAGTATAGCTCTTTTCCATCAAGGAAAGTCTCTAAGATAATGCTTTATAATCATATCCTAAAACAGATGTTGTGAATTGCCAGGAGAAGCTAATTAGAAGTTGTTTAAAGCTAAATGAATTTCAAAACTATCTTAGCTCTACGTTCATTATATCAAATATATTAGAGAACTAATTGTAAAGGAAATTTTTTTGATTATCTGAAATTTCATCTTAGAGATCATCTTTTACTGTATTTGATAGTAATTTTAACAATAACCACTAACTTGAAGATTTTAGTCTCAAAGAAATGAAAAGAAAGGAGTTAAGATTAAATCATGAAAGGTTTCCTTTATTTTTAAAAAAATCTTCTAATGCATTGTGACTAAAAAAGAGAATTTTCATTTTTCCAGTGAGGAACATAAACTAAATTGTAACTGCATATGAGGACCAGCAGATCGTGAAATGGTTACATCTCTGGACTCCCTCATGGTCACCGCGGTTTGAGTCCTGAACCTGGCAGCTTAAAACACGCCAGGCGCATGTGCGTGTGTGCCCCAAATCCTGAGAAGAGAACAGAGGAGAGAGGATTGTGGTGTGGCCATCCCCCTGAGGGGTGATTTCTCACTCTCTGTCTTTCTCTGTCTCTCTGGCAAGCGCATGAGCCCTCTAGCAAAAATCTCTCTTAAAATACACACACACACACACACACACACACACACACACACACACACACACACACGTGTTGTAGAAGTGCTGCTGGATCATAACCTGGCCTTCTCAAGTGGTAATATTGATCATTTTCTCTGGAATACAGGTAAAGCTAATTACAAATTAATCAAAATGATTAACCTGTGTGTTCCTTCAACCTACAAGTTACTCTAAACATTGTCAATGGTTAGCCCTAGGAGACTATTTTAGGTAACATTTTAAGTTAAAAATACATAGAAAATTAAAAACTAGTCATTTTCTAAGCTAAAGGTTTGCCCTAACTTGTTGTATATGAATATTGGTAATATTCACAGATTTACTTTATTTTATGCATTAGAACCTTAGTAACAAAGTTATTATGGAAAATAAAATTAATTATTCTTGAAGCAAGAGTATATGGAGGACCAGCAGGTGGCATGGTGATTGAGGGCACTGGATTTCCGCATGACCAGCCATGGTTCAAGTCCTGGACCTGGTGGCTTGCTTTCTCACTTTTCCTCTCTCTCTTTCTCTCTCTCTGTGTCTCTCTCTGATTAAATTAAAATAATTATAATGATAAATAAAATTATATGAAAACATTATTTAAAAAGAGTATATGGAACCATACGGCAATATTTCTTTTTATTTCTTTTTCTTTTTTAGAGATTTTTGCTAAAGGGCATGTGTTCTTGTCAGAGAGACACTGAGAAAGAAAATGAGAAATCATCCCCCTGTGTGGGGGGTGGGGGATTGCCATGTTGGAATCCCTTCTCTCAGGATTTTGGGCATGCATGTACACGCACCTGGCATGAGTTTCAAGCCACTGGGTTCAGGACTCTAACTATAGTCAACCACATGAGAGTCCAGCTTCTTAACCACTACGCCACCTGCTGGCCCCAGCATATGACTTTTACTGCCTCAGCCATCACAGATCTTGGGCACCTAAGCGTCCAATATATTGCATTCAAGAAGATCCCTGGACAAAACCAGCAACCTTACCATGTGGATCTCTATCCCAGAGCATTGCGTTTTACTGTGTTGTCAGTCTGGCCCCCAGCCAATATTCAGAGCCCCCAAAAGATATAAATTTATCAATAGAATGATTGACTGACTCTCGTTCATGCTCCTTGAATGGCTCTTATTTATATGCATGGGTAAAAGTTCCTGACCCTGCAAGATGTCACTTCCATAGTTTGGTTTGACCCTGCAACTTTAAACTATGCATGGTAAGTATGAGAACTGTGAAAGGAAATCACGTCATGGCCAGCTTCCTTTGTACCAGTAGCCCAAGATAACTTGCCTCACTCCAGACATTAGTTCTTTGGTTCCAGGTCTCCCCAGACAGTAGAGATTTTCTCTTTCTCCAGCTCTCATTCTTGCAGCAGTAATTTTGCACTTCTTAAGTAACTTTATATGCTTGGTTTAAAGCTTAATTCTCTATGATCTCTCGGTCTCCATCCAGTCAATCGCCGACGCTGCGAGTGCTCTGTTTCATCCCATGTGGCTGGAATTGGAGTGCCCAGGTATGCAGTCAGTGTCAGTGCATTGAAACTAAGGGGAGCAGTCTGCATGTCTGATGAGATATTGTGTAACAAGTTATCCTTTTAAGTAACAGCCAAATCAGTATTCAATTTTTAATATATTTTTAATTGCTAGAGGGTACATACACTCACCAGAGAGAGAAATCACAGCCGCCCCCCTCCCCCTTGGGATGTGGTCATGCTACAATCTCTCCTCCATGTCTCCATCCTGCTAGGATTTGGGGAATGCACTCTCACGTGACAGGCATATTTTTCCTCCATGTCTCCATCCTGCTAGGATTTGGGAAATGGACTCTCACATGACAGGCATATTTGTCTCTGTGTCAGAGTCGGGGTTCAAACCACAATCTACCATGTGGTATCCAGTTCCCTTAACTACTAGGCAATGGGGCCAGCTCAATATTCATTTGTCTCACTCTTCTAGGGATTATCTTCTGTATAAGATGTTGCTCAGCTCTGGAAGACTCTATTCTTAATGCTGTTGTGCTGGTTAACCGGGGGGGGGGGGTGGTGGATGGAATGTTCCTCTCTCAAGCCAACTTCAAAGACATTTCTTAATTCCCTTTTCTGTTCAGTTCATTCCACCACGGTAAGGGCAAGGTTCACAACTGCTGTGGAAAGAGCAAGAAAGGATTTTGATGATGATATTTAAGGAAATCCCATTCACATGCAGGTGTCATAGTTTGAGAAATTATTGACTATCTAGTGATGGTATTATGTTTTTTGTCTTTCTCATAAGGTAGTCACTGCTTCAGTTATCTGCCAACAGCCTAATCCTCCTAAAGACAACTGTAGAACCCCAGCAACTCATATACACCAATAAGCATTTGCTGGCTTAGGCAATGACTGATTTTGGCTGACCCTTTCACTGGTGGCATGAGCCAGCCATCAGCTGACCTGGGCTGAGCTGGGCTGACCTGGGCCTAGCTTAGTTATCCATGTGTAGTTCTGGTGGCTCACTCACAGAGCTGTGGACTGGCTCTGTTTCACATAACTCGTCTTCCTCCTAGGAACAACACATTAGCTTAGTTGTTTATTTTATTTTATTTTCATTTTATTTTTACCATAGGGTGCATGCACTTACTGGAGAGAGAGGCAGGCAGAGAGGGAAAATGAGAAACTACCCCCCAGGGGAGATGGCCATGCAGCAATCCTTTTTCCCCCAGCCCCCATCAGGATTTTGGGCATACATCCACAAAAGTCCAGTGAATCAGATGGAATTGCCTTTTTGTCTGCCTAAGATGAGCAAATATTGATGATTGCAGGTGGTTCGACCAAGTAAGAGTCCCATGGATAAAGTGTTCTTTGAGATACACAAACGCATACTTAGTGTCAATCCAAACAAAACTGCTTTTTGTCCTCTTTAGTAAGAAGATACTAAGTAAAACTTCTAATTGGTTGCTATTAAATTTCATCATGGTTAACTCCCTCAAGATGCCTGCTCCCTGAATACAGAGTCAACATTTCCGCTCTGATTATCTTTGTGATTTCTGTTGATAACAACAACAGTAGACTTTACTTTTTTATTTAAGGAAATGTACTTACTATAATCAAAACCTGTGCCGTTCTAAATGGCTTTTGCTGGATTACTATATAGTCTGTTTTCAGATTCTCTCAAAATTAATCTGAACCTGAAAGAGGGTGGTGAAGCAGAGGCCAGAATATTGTCTTTAGTGTAAAGATTTATCTCAAAAAGACTGTTCTAGTTATAATCATTAAAAGTACCGAGTGTGTTATTAAAATTATTAAAGTTCTGGAATAGAATCATTACTAGAGAACCTGGTTTACAATGAGGAACTTCTACTTATTAGTACAAATATATTAATTTCTTTTTGCTCTAGCTTTTAAAAATTCTATATAGTATCAGTTATGAGAAAATTCCTTACCTTCATTGTAGAGCTACTGTTGAGATGAAGCATGGTAATATTTATAAGGAAAATGAAAAGAATCAAATTTTAATAACTTCTTTTTGTATTATTTAAAATTGTAGTAATATATAATCACCTAAAAATTGACAAAAATAAGCTATGTTTCAATACGATTTTAAAGGTGTAGTTATCTTAACTAACCAAGACTATAAATAAAATGGTTCTGTTTTTTAAATACTTACATAATGTAACACATTTATAAAAATCGTACTATTGGGACATCAGGTGGCATGATGGTTAAGGTGTTCTACCCCATGTGACCGACTATGCCACTCGAGTCCCAGACCTTATGGTTTATAAATCACACCAGGGGAATTGCATGTGTGCCCAAAATCCAGAGAGGAGAATGGAGGAGAATGTATTGGACCGTGGCCATTCTCCCTTGGGGGTGATTTCTTATTTTCTCTCTCTGTCTCTGTCAGTCTTTCTCTGGTGAATGCATGAGACCTATGGGAAAAATCTTTAAAAAGAAAAGGAAAAGGAAATCATACTATCTAAAAATCTTTCCTCTCAGATTTTGTATATAGGATGCCATTTTCAAGACTTCTTAAAAGAAAATTACTCATTTCTCCATTTTTAAATTTATGTATTATCTGAAAATGGTGTACCAGCAAATGGTGTAATAGTTACGTTCCTGGATTCCCATATAGTCAACCACAGTTGGAGTACCAGACCCCGTGGCTTGAAACTCATGCTGGGCGCAGGTGCGTGTGTGCCCAAAATCCTGAGAGGAGAGCGGAGGAGAAGGGATTGGGGCATGGTTATCTCTCTCTCCCTCTCTGTCTCTCCAGTGAGTACATGGACCCTACAGCAAAAATCTCTATTGTATTGGTTGAGATGCATGTAGCTGATACATGACTTGGGTTGATTCAGTGGAAGAAGAATATTATCTAAAAGAACAGTAATATATAATCAGTTCTGGCCTGTTTGACCCATTGGTCCAAAAATGTACTCATAGGTTTCAAAAATGTACTCAAGGCTCTACCTTTCCTTTCTACAGTGCTCATTTGGTTTTGTGCTATGGTTGCAAGAAGACTATATTCAAGTGAACAAAGTCTACCTCTTTTCATACTATCCAGTGACAATTGAAAGTCCACACAGAACTTTGGCTTATCATTCTTTTGCCAGGACAGGGTTGCATGCTCATTGCCAAGAAAAATAGAATTGCCATTATAGGTGTGGGAATCATTAAGTATGCAAAGAAGACTAGAAAGTCAACCATCAAAATAAATTGTACATTGTTTTTTATTCTCACATAAATGGTAATCTCATGAATACATCTTAATAAAAAATGCAACCTTTGGAGACACTTTTTTAAGAGTTTTTTTTTTGCCTTAGGGCATGTGTGCTCTCTGGAGAGAGAGACAGAGACAGTGAGAGAGAAAGTGAGAATGCACCCCTTCCCTCAGGGGGATTGGCCTCACCACAATCCCTTCTCCTCCATACTTCTCCTGGGATCTTGGGCATGCTGCCACACATGCCCAGTGTGATTTTTAAGCTACTAGCTCCAGAACTCAAACTGCAGTCTGTAACCACTACGCCATCTGCTGGTCCGAAGACACATATTTGTTATATTAAGAAGCAAGAGGAAATCCTGCACTCCACATTAGTGCCCATGTAGCACTTAATTGATAAGAAGCAAAAACAGAATGAAGTGAAAATTTTGCTTATTTCATCCTGGGTCATTAATTGTTCATTGTGTATGCTTTTTTTGTCTCCACTAGGTGATCTCTTCATGTCAGAAAGACGTTGGCTTACATACTTCCCACAAAACGTTGCAAAGGTGAGATGTGGGTCAGGTGAGCAAAATTTGTTCATTTCATTTGAGAATTTTAAGTAAGAAAAGTCCAGCTATGCCCTCAAATGTTTAGTACCTTGTTCTCACATATAAACAGATGAATAAAATTGTCAGACATTTTAAGAAAGTCTCTGACATGAAAGAAGTCTTAACAAAGAAATAGAAAAAAAGAATTTTGAAGAAATACAGAATATTTAGTAAAACAATAATCCCAGAAAGAAAATACCTTAGTGTGTGTACATGTGTGTATATGTATAAAAAGATACAGTTAAAAAATTTCCAGAAAGCTTATAGAACATAAGGTGAGGAAATCTAGTAGCGAAAACACACTGAAATGAGAGGATCCATTCATGAATACCAATTTTAAATAACATGAGTTCATGAATACCAATTTCAAATAACATGAGTTCTAAAAAAAAAAAAACAGAAAAAAATGAAAATTATGCTTCAAAATTATGAACATTTCCTATAACTATGTAATAGTTTCCAGACACACCCAAAGAGTACCCAGATGAATAATTTAGAAAAACACCTACACTAAAACCAGTCATCTTAAAATTTCATAACAGTGGATAAAAGCAAAGATCTTAGAGAGGGAGAAAAACGAAAATATTTCACCTAAAAAAAAAAATCATCAGGCGTGTTCTCAGACTGTCTACTGGAAGCTAGAAAAACGTAGGATCACATCTTGAAACTTCTGAGACAAGACAACATATATATAGCCAGACTGTAAAGGCTGTAAGACAAGATTTTCAGATGTTCAAGGTCTTGCTGTGCATACATATCCCCTGGAAGATCAGTTTATGTTCTGTTCTGTTGAGTGGGAAAAACAAGAAAGAGAAAGAATGGAATTCCCAGGAAGGGTACTTACTCACAGATGACGAGTGAAATGAATGTCCACGTTGATGGGCAAGGGACGGAAATTCTAGGTTGATCCCGAATGATAAATCTAGATAGCAAATGGTTTGGATATTAGGAGGGATGTGTTCAAGGAGAGTTTTAACTGAAAAATTACATAAATGCGTTTTGATGCATTGAGAAGGTATTTAGAGAGTATTCGAAGATGAGCTGGTGATGGGCACACTGTGCCCAAATGAAAAACTTACCTCCAGGGCAATAAAGAGTTGAGCAAAATTTAAAATGGAATGATAATATACTATGTGGAATATTCTATATGGCTTAACTATGAATCATATTTACATAGTCACAATAATACAAATATTAACTATTAATAAAAATGGTTATGCAATTTTACTGTAATACTGTATTTTATTGTATTATAATTTTATTATAATACTGTATTTTATTGTATTACAATCCAATTTTCTTATATTACAATATTGTAATATAATACTGTACTATTGTAATACTGTAATATTGTAATACGTGTGTGTGTGTGCTGAGTGTACATATGTGTTTACATATGCTTTGATGGCATGAGAGCAGGATGAGAAAGTTCAGTTCTTCTATTATATTTTCTGCTTTGAGAAGACTGTAGATACTATGACAGAACCATCAAGAAAAAACAGAAGACACATGTGATTTAGAACACAGGAAGTTGATATTAGAAGGAACAGCTTACAATGTTGCATGTGGAACTCGGGATTAACAGTCTAGGCTGTGGTGGAGCAGAACAATCAACTGGTGCTTTCATACAAGATTTGGGACTATTGAACTCCTTCAACAATAGCAGTATAATTTTCATAAAAAAGAGAAGTGAAGAAAAAAATCAATAGTTAGACTAGTTCTGAACACAAAAGACAAACTTACGTGTAGTAGGCTCCAAATGGAGAAAGCAAATGGTCACAAAACCAGTCTAGTTTTTCATTTGTCCTTCTTTTGTACCAACTAAAAAGTGTGTGATATGCATTCAAAAATTAATAATGTGATATACAAAGACAAAAAAAAAGAGAAAAACTAAGGAGTATTCATATAATCAGCCCCCTCCTCAAATACATAGTTTGAATAAAATGGTACTTGGACTCTTGGTACAAAGTAATAAATATACATTATTTTATTGAAATGAAATGATATCTGTTAGAAAACGGTATATAATAAAGTTTTTTCATTTAATAATGATACATTTAAATTATGAATATATGGTTAGGAAATACAAAATACATATTGAAATTAATACCTCTTTGAAAACTTTCACTGAAACTTTCATATCTTTTGAATTTTTACTAAATAGAAACAAATGGTATTCTATCTTAATGATTACATAGTTGATTATTCTGAAAATTAATGCATTTTTATTTGGGCAGTTTATACAGTAAAAACATTTCATTCTTTAGTATTATATCTATTCTACTCAGGGAGTTTGTAAATAGAATATGTATCTATCCCAGGATAGCAACTATATAGTAAATAGGTCCAGATGTTTAGGATAACAACTTTCCACCTGCAAGCCTTTAAGATTCCTTTGCCTTCTTCCCTCTACCTCCCACAAAGCTCCCTTCTGTCATAACTTATTTAATGTAACAGATGTGGATTAACTAGAGATATACAACAGCTTTCTAGAAATTGAACAATTACAAATTTTATCAGCATGCTAATAAAAATTTATCATGTCTTTCAAGTTCTGAAGGCCATTAACCACCAGACAAGATTTAAATAAGTTTATAAATCTCATATCAAGTTCCACTGGTTTTTCAAAGAATGATGAGGTCTTCAAAAAGTTCATGAAAAGTGTGTATTGCAAAAACCTATGTGGGAGCTTCACAATGGTTTGCACCATAAATGCACTTGCACTTTAATTTTACTTTCCCAAGAACGTTTTGAAGTCTCCTTATAGTTCATAGGACAGCCACAAACATCTTTGGGGAGTACGGAATTTTTCTTCCAAAACATGTATTTCAATCTAAACATAATTGTCACATTTGAAACCAAGTGACCATAGAAGAGGCTGTTTCCTAAGTGAAATGACGTGAAGATAGCCCTGGAAGGTGAAACACATGCCCTGGGTAAGAGAAGGAGAGTGCCTTAATGGAAACGTGCCCTATCTGATAAAGGGAGCCCCAGTCATTCCTTGAGCATACCCAAGTGTGGACCTCTTCTTCTGCAGGTATGACAATCTTGGTTCTGTATGGTAAGTTTCCTTCCATGCACGATGTGGGCTCCTGTGCCAAACTACTGAGGGAGAGAAAAATGATTACGCTATATGTCCAATTGATTCTGCCTCTCTTGTGGAGTGTGTCAAATAAATTGCATTTTTCCTGAGCCCATTTAGATGGAGTATTATCCCGCTGTGTTCCTTTGGATCCTGTACAGATTTCTGATTGCTGAATTGTAACACTAATCATAATAATTATCTATGTAATAAGTTCACAATATGAATTGTTACAGATGGTCACATTTTCTATCACAGAGCAATCAAGCCTATTTGTACAATCTACTTGCTCCTAGATAAAACAAAAGGCAACATGTAAGTTTCTGTATGTTCATCACACATTATAAGTGGCAATTTAGGTCTAGTACATCAGAGAAAATGAGAGATGATAAGAGAGAGTGCTAAAGAACTTTTCAATAAAAGCATATTTGGATTTTGCTATTAGTTTTACAGATATTATCATTATATATCCAATTAAATACTAAAGATTTGTTGTTTTTTCACAGCAAGCAATTTCTTTTTCCTATCTAGGATCTGAAATTCATTTGGATGGTGGAGGACATGCAAATGAATTATAATTCAAATATAATAACAATAAAAGTTATTGAAATAGAATGTGAAGCATATTTATGACCTTCATAAAAGTGGTCTTCTAGGACTGACTGTAGCTTAAAGCAGTTTACTGTCTACATTTCAACAGGTGCCATGTGGGGTTTTGGTTAATGAGACAAATCTGGTCACCATTTACAGGTGGTATCAAAACTTTGGCATCAAGAGATACTCTGTTTTTGTTTCTTTGTTGCCAATTCTGAACCTTGGCCTAATTTGGCTTACCAGGGCTTTCTACTAGCATGCCAAAAAAATTGTATTGCAGCAAAGAGAAAATGACTTCTCTGACTTTTATTTAATATCTCATCTTAATCAAAATAGACTTTGGCTTTATGGGGGTAAATGTATTGAAGAACAGACTTGAAAAGCTTCCAAACCTAGTGATCATCCTATGCTATCTGTCTACTATCAACACCTCACCAAATGGCATACATTAATCTACATTAATTACCTAGTCTATCTATATCTATGCTATACATACATAAATATCTATGAATATCTGCATGTATCTAGAATTTGTGTGTATTAAACATGTATATTTATGTATATGTATAATCATATACATCTATTTACCTATAAATAGAATTATATTCTACTTCTCTGCTCTTTAAGTTCCTAGTTGACTTTATTAATGGGTAGATTTCCACTTATTGAAGATTTACATCTGACTCATACTAATGTAAACCAAGAATGGTTTTATTCTTAGTAACTTTATATCATAGACACTGTTGTACCATTAGCATTATAATCTCAGTATGTTATTAGAAGTATCAGATTTTTTTCTAGCTTCTTTTTTTTATTTCAATTTATTTATTTGCATTCATTCACTGTACATCATTACCGCATACAAAATGAGATTTTCCATCCAGAGTACACTGTATATTGTCTCAATCAAGCACATCAACAAACATGTTATTGTCAGCAAATGATCTTCCATTTCTTGTTTTCTGTACGTTTTGCTTTTTCCCCCCCATCCTTGATTCCCTATCTCTTACCCTCTGCCATCTCCCACTCTCCTCCCACACTGTCTCTGGTATCTATGTTTGCTTTCTATACTGTTTCCCCCCCTCATTTTATTGAATCATCAAAGACCCTAATCAATCCAAATACCCTCATAGCAAACACAGGTGACACACACATTTCCATGAACACAAGTCTAACTTTACGCATCCTATAAAGTAGCACCTAGCTGGGGCTACATATCCTACTGCAGTCATTAAATAGATATATTTTATTCCTGAAACTTTTTTTTTTGTAACTCAATTTACATTCCTTCCATAAGAATCATCACAGCACACAAAATGCAATCTCCCAT
>NW_006159867.1:5578778-5607034 GCF_000334495.1 Tupaia belangeri chinensis | reverse complement strand
ATTTCATGGAATAGATTATCAATGCCCTTATGGGCCTCTTCACCTTCTGGAATGCCAGTTATCCAGATATTTGGATGTTTGATGGTATCCAGTACTTCTCACATATTATTCTCAAATTTTGGGGCCATTCTCTCAGTCTTCATGGTAGATTTTTCTAGGCCAGCAATTTTCTCTTCTACATCTGAGATTCTATTTTCTGAATGATCTAGTCTGCTTTTAATACTTTCAAGGGATATTTTGACTTCTTGTATTATAGACCATCTCTAGCAGTTCCGTTTGAGTCTTTTGTAAAGTGTGTAATTCCTCTTTTAGATCTTGCAAGAATTTCCTCATCTCCTGGAACTCGTCAACTTCTTTCTCCTTTCTCTTTAGCAGTTCATTATCTCTCTTTTCTTCCATCTCTGTTAGCTTCGACATTATGAACGCTCTAAATTCCTTACCAGACATTTCCATGATTTTCACCGAACTGCTTGTGGAGGAAGAAGAGTTACTCTTTTCCCTTGGAGGAGAGGTATTTTCTTGTTTTCTCATATTTCTCATGATCCGGCGGTGATTTCTTGTCATCTGATGGATGGTGTGTTTCTTTCAAATTCTTGAAGTTCAGCCACCAGCTCATTTGTTGGAGGCTGAATTATCAGTAGAAAATCTTCATTCCCTGAAAAATCTAGTTCACTGGAGCCATGTGGAACCTTCTTCTGAAGGCCCGGCCTCTTCTGCCGCTAGCTCATTTACTGGAGGCTGAATTATCAGTAGAAAATCTTCATTCCCTGAAATATCTAGTTCGCTGGAGCCATGTGGAACCTTCCTAGAAGTATCAGTTTTAACATCCCTCTAATTACATGTATATGGGCTAATAAATTTTAACCTAATTATCAAAAATCTATTTGAATAAACCCCCAAAATTATGTTACCTGAGAATTTAAGGATTCAATATTTTTCAGAAAATGAAACATATGAAATGGATCTTTTCTTTAGGATTATCTGATAGTTTATCTTCTTAACATTAATATCTACATAACTTTCCTAAACTTAATGCAATCTTTACCACGTTTTTCTTTTTTCATTTGAGCCACAATTGTGGCTTGTTTGTATGTCCTCAAAACTGGATTTCATCTCTTTTGTAAATAACTCTTGAGCCAGATAGATGGCATGGTGATTAAGGTGACTATACGGCTGACTACATGGCCGACTATGTGGTTGGAGACCCAGATCTGGAGGCTTGAAAATCACACTGAGCATGTGTGAGCGCATGCCCAAAATCCCAAGAAGGGATTGGAGGGGAAGGGATTGCAGCATGACCAATACTCTCATGCTCTCCCCTCCCCCCCTCGCCAGGCAGTGCTTTGTCTCTCCCCTCCCTCCCTCCCTCTCTATCTCTGGCAAACACAGGTGTTCTATAGCAAAACAGAACAAAAAAATTTCTTCAAAATTCCCAGCTTTCTAATTTGCATATCAAAGGAATGAAAACACTGTTCTGGGATAGCAAGAAACCATTAATCTATTTGCATTCTAACAGAAAATCAAAAGGTAAGAGAAACTGTGTTCATTTTGCTTTCTGGCAGATTGCTCAATGAATGGATTCAAAATGTTCAAACACTGTTGTGTACCTCACAACCATGTTTCAGCCGGTGATGGGTGGTGGTCCCGTGGGAAGCCATCTAGACTGCAGGACAGCCGAGGTGTGGAGTAGACTGTACTGTCCAGGTTTGCATAAGTATACCCCATGATATCTTCACTATACACACCCTTGTTATTAAGCAACACGTGACCATATAAGTAAACAATTCACACTCAATATTATGCCATTAAGTACCAGAAGGTGTATAATGCAATCATAATAGAAATATATCACACAGATCTCCAAAGCTATGTGCTTTTTCCCCTCTGGCTCCCAAGGATATGTATTTCCCAAGACCATGTTGTTGAATAAATGCTTTAGGTTAACTTACATATTTCCTTTGATAGTTTTTAAGAGTTAAAATTCCAATAGCTAATCTATAGTGTGTACTTATTCAGCATATGTTGTGGTAAGTGCTCTAAATTTGTTGTTATTTAACCTCTAAAATCTCATGTAGAAGGTACAAATATCATTCCTATTTTCAGTTTAGAAAACAGATTTAGTACCATTACTTAATTTACCATAGCTAGGTCATGAAGCAGGAACAAAAACTTATCTTAAACATAGGCAGTTTTAAGAAAAATATGCAGGGTGTAGAGGGAGTGGACATACAAAATATTACTCCCAGCTTCCAGGCATCAAAGCGTAGGGGTCACAAGTTAAAATTACTGACACACAGGGCCAGCTCAAGTCCTGTGGGTAAGGCCAATGGATCCCACACAGCTGACTTCATGGCTGAGTTCCAAACCTGGAGCTTGAGAAACACACTTTAGGAACATGCTTGTGTGTGTGTGTGTGTGTGCCTGCCCAAAAATCCCGAAAGAAGGGGTTGTGGCATGACCATCCATCATGGGAGGTACTTTCTCACTTTCCTTCTTTCTCTTTGTCTTTAGTGAGTATGTGTACCCTCTAGCAAATCTGAAAAAAAAAATGATGTGCAAATATAAAATTAATATTTATAAAAGATATATTAACTCGTTAATGGTTGAACCAGTAAGCATGTAAAGCTGTTTCAGAATTTTGAGGAATAAGGTATTTGTAGTTTATTTAAAAGGTTATATATCAGAATAGGGTGAAGTCTGACAGAGCAGTAAAAATCATATGATGGGCCAGCAGGTGGCATGGAGGTTAAGGTGCTGGATTCCCACATGGCCAACTCAGTTCAGGTCTCAAATCCAGCAGCTTGAAACTCATGCCAGTCATGTGTGTGTGCATGCCCAAAATCCCAGGAGGAGAGTGGAGGAGAGAAGATTGCAGCATGGCCATCCACCCTGGGGGTATTTTTTCTCTTTTCCTCTCACTGTCACTCTGTCTCTCCAGAGAGTGTAGGCACCCTATGTCAAAACAAAACAAAACAACTTTAAAACAATATGATGGTTATCTTTTTTTTATTCCTCTCCCCTCTCCCCCGCTTTTCTCTTTTAGAGAGATTTATGTTATAGGGTACATGCACTCACTGAGAGACAGATAGAAAGTAAGAAATCACCTCCCAGTGGAGATGGCCATGCCACAATCCCTTCTTCTCCATTGTCCTCTTGGGATTTTGGGGACACACACACACACATACACACGCATGTGCATGCGCATGCCCAGCATGAGTTTTAAGTTGCCAAGTCCAGAACTTGAACCATGGTCGACTCTGTGGGAGTCCAGCAACAGAACCATTAAACCATAAAATGGTCCCAATGTATTATTTACATTGTAACCAGACAGTAACACGTTAATGTGTAATTTCCAAAGTCTGAGCTCTTAATTTACTGTGAAAGTCAAACAAAAGCACTTTTCCCTAGAAAATGTGCTAATTCTTGAGTGAGCTTGATAAGCAATATTTCTACATTTTCTTGACTTTATTTTAATGTTTTTGATCATTTTTCCTTTTAAAAAAATGTTGCCAGAGGGCATATGCTCTCCCCACAGAGAGGGAGAAAGCTCTCCCCGCCCATGGTGCGTAGTCACACTACAGTGGCTTCTTCCATTTCTCCATCCTGTTGGGATTTGGACGAAGATTCCAACTGCGATTGGCCTTGTGGGATCCAGCTTTCTTATCCACTAAGCCATGGGGCCAGTCCAGTAACTTTTTGTTCTACGCGATTATCATTTGTAATTCCTGATGCCTAGCTTGTGGCTATGACATTACATATGTCCTAAGGGTTCTTTATCAACCAGTTTTTCCATTTAAATCCTCCCCACTTTGATATTTTCTAATTTTCCTATGAAGTATAAGTAAACAGTTTTATTTATCATTCCTCTTTTGCCCTCTAAAGGACCTTTCAAAATGAGACATCTTTTGTAAAAAATAAACAAAAATCATAGTAATTATATCCATCACTACTTTGAAATTTATTACGTTTTTTTTTTTTTTTTTGAGAGAGAGAGAGAGATTTTTACTAAAGAGTGCTTGAACTTGCTGGAGAGACAGGGAGAGACAGAGAGACAGAAAGTGAGAAATCACCTCCCAAGGGAATGGCCATGCTGCAATCCCTTATCTATTTTCCTCTTGGGATTTTGGGCATGCATGCACAAGTGCCTGGCATGCGTTCCAAGCCACTGGGTCCAGAACTCGAACCACAATTGAGCACATGGTAGTCTAACATCCCAACCACTATGCTACCTGCTGGTCCCTACTTTTCACTTTTTTTATCTTTTTGAAATACTTTTTCCAGATATTAGCATTTTCGCTTCTAATCTCTTTATCTTAGATTATCTTTTAATCTTTAATATTTCTTTATTGTTTCTTCCTCTGAAATATTTCCTATTATATATGTATTAAATATAATACATTTTGTTCATTTTATACATTTTTCTTATTCTTGTTTCATCTTTATAGTATCTTTCCTTTTCTCTTTTAGTTTACTACTTGGCTAATTTATTTATTTATGAATTTCTTTTTGAGATTTTCCCCACAGGGTACATGTGTTCACTGGAGAGAGACAGAGAGAGAGAAAATGAGAAATCATTCCCCAGGGAGGATGGCCACACTGCAACCCTTCTACACTTTCCCTCAGGATTTTGGGCACCGACGCACTCACGCCCTCCGTGATTTTCCAACCGCCAGGTCCGGTTCTCAAACTGGAGAGTCAGACATGTGGGATCCAGTGTCTTAACCACCACACCACGTGGTGGCCCAAGTTCTTAGCTAATTTGAAATCTTGGTAAGATGTTCTAATTCCTCGACTTCCAACAGAATCAGTAGTTGCAGTTCTCAAGTGTCTTGTTATTTATACCTGTGTGAAAGCCATCAGTCTGAGCAATCTGAGGAATTCAAAGTCCATTTGAACTTTAAAGACAGGAGGAAAAATGCTCCTGAGATTTTGGATCATGCCCCATGCCACAGAGTTATTGTCCAAAAGGCATGGTTTAGTTCATAATAAATGGACTGGTGCTAAACAGAATTATGGACCTTACAGTGCCACTTTCACCCTTCTCTGCACTCTTGAATTTGTGATGTACAGAATAAGGTACCAGGGCCAGCAGGTGGCATAGCAGTTACATCACTGGACTCCCACATGACCAACGGCAGTTCGAGTCCTGGACGTGGTGGCTTGAAACACACTGGGTGCATGTGCATGCATGACGAAGATCCTAGGAGGAGAATGGCAAAGAATGGATCTCCCCGGGAAATGGTTTCCCACTTTACTTTTCATTGTCTCTCTCTCTGGCGACCACATGTGCCCTAAGGCAAAAACTTCTTAAAAAAAAAAAAGATATAATCAATCAGTTGCCTATATATTATTTTAAATAGACCAATGTAAATTCTTGACAAACAACTTATAATTCCCCTCTGCATGCCCTTATCTGTTATATAAACCAGCTTTCATGGCATAGAGTTTCTGTGGCGTTCTTATTTTATTCTTGAAGATACTCATATCAGAGAATAGAGCAGTCACAGATGTGGGCAGCCAATCTGTCCCGAGATAGGTTGAGGGAAGAAGCCGAAGCGGAGCTTCGATAGATCCCGCTTATTTTTTATTCTCTCAGGCTCACTTCAGCTACACCAATGCTACCCCCTCACACTCCTGTTCAAACTTCTCTGTCACCACAGATTTTCTCACATTGTATTTCCAGTTGTTTAATTTGTCTTGTACTTTTATTGTTAACAGTCATCCAACTGGAAATCTATATTTTTTAGTCAAGATACTCGAGTTTATAATGTGAAGCAAGCAATGTGAAGTGAAAAGGCATTTATAGAGCAGATACTTAATTATCATGTTTCTATGAAACAAAATAGTAGTTTTGTTAATGGAGATGTTCTATATTCCATATGCATTTCTTTGAAGTCTTTTAAAGTATATTGCATAGGAAAGAAAAAAAAGGAAAACCTAGATATCTTTCTATCTTGATTTTTTTAAAATAATAGCTATAGCTAAAGTATCATTTGGAAACTCTCTTTGGCAAGGCCAGAAAATGCAGTAAGCATCCTTAGTATTAATTTAGACCTAGTTGAAAGGTAGCAACATTTAGGTCTTTCATCTCTTCTTGAATGATTTCTTAACTCAGCCGGAGTTCTGAGAGCAGGCCGTTCTGCTTTCTTGGCTCTCCAGTCAAGGGAACTTTTAAAGGACTCTGCTTCATAGTAAACCTGGGTAGAGCCAGTTCCAACAAACACACAGTGACCGCCCAACTTGAACAGTGCATGGCTTTCGATTCTGCTATAATATATGTTCTTTTATTGATTTATTTTGTGCAAAATATCATGTCAAACAACAGGCTCAAGTTGATGTCTCCTGGGTCAATTTTAAACATCTGTCCGCTTCTGAGGCTATTTTAGGTCAAGAAATATTTCCTTGCTGTTTGTGAAGATTACAAGAAACCAAGTTACTTGACTGTTACCACACAGGCTTCATAGCTCAGGTTTTGTATTTGCATTTTAATTATTTTGCAAGCTATTATGATTTTAGCCAAAAAGTTTGTATTTCTTGTCTATATATTATTTTTAAGTTGTAAAACATGGACAGCAGGTAGTTGTCTGAAAAAACAGATACTGGTACTCATGACCTTTCCTCATGAAAAGAGTACCTTGAAGTGAAATTTTAATTTGAAGAGAAATTCCACATTTTGGAATGTGGCAGAAAGATGAGTGAATAGCGTGATTTTATGGAAATGATTTGGGAAGTAAATTGCATTTGATTCGTGAGCTGATTACTACTGACCCTGGGAAGACATGTTTCTTCCTCTCTGTAGGACCACAATCCCCGTTGTCAGTTTTTCAGGGTACTTTGCTCTAGTACTACTAGTTCATTGAAGGTAGTGATGGGAATTCTTGATTTTTTTTTTTTTTTTTTTTTACAACAGCACTAGATTTTTTTTTTCTCTTATAGCAGCTCTGGCAGAGGTGAAAAAGGTCCAGAGAAAAAGGATGAGAATGAAAATGGTTTAATGCACAGGTGCTTCAACTACCATTGTGCTTGTGTTTCGAGTTACAATGCATGTCCTAACACAAATCCCATTTTTCACATAATGTAATAACACTTCTGTTGTGTAGTGATTGGTATTATAAAATGTGCTGTGAGATAAATGCTGTTATTATGAAAATCCTATTAGCAAGCCCCTATGTACTGTACATGCAGGGCAGATTTATTAACATACCCTCTGTAGTCACTTTCCTGAAAACAGTTTTACCGGCTCTGAAATACTATGCAATAATGCCATTAATAAATGTATCTAATTGTAGTATATAAAAGTGAAACATTGAATAGCTTGAAATGGCTTCTGTGAATGGTGAGATTATTTCAAGTAGATGCACTGAGCAACGGATAGGCTATGCTTCCCCCTTTATACCGTCACATATCACGTAACAGATCATTTAAGTGCATAGTCAGACAGTTAGGCTAATGAGAAAATGTTAGTTCTTTTATAAAAAGCTGTCAGTAGATGGCAATGTGACTGTTTTATAAGGCTTTTTTATTTTCTATGGAACTGAAAACTTGAGATCATTCACATTTGCTACCTAAATTACTGTAATTTTCCCCCAAAAAAGAGCTCCAAGAGCCCTTTTAAACTATTCTTTAAATAATTGATAGTTACAAATGAAAAGCCAAGCCTAGAATTTCCAAAGTGATCAAAGTTGTTTTAATTTTCCATTGGTCAGGGTTGAATAAAAATAATGTTACAAACTATACCATCAGTAGCCTAAGACTGCAGAGCCTCCATTTCAAACTAAAGGACTTTTAGCAAATCCATACTATACCCTCTATACCCTCGCTTAGGCACCTCTTCCAGCCATAGCCTGCTGGTGAACTCTGTGAGAAAAAGACCCAGGGGAATGATGTGGTGAAAATTATTTGGGTATGTTTTGATCTTTTCCTTTATTCTTTTAAAGTTCTCCTTATCCAAGTAAATCACCTTTGTTGCTTTTACTGACATTTTACATAAATATACACTTGGATATATATTATGCATGTAATAATAAACTCAAATATGATATGCCTAAAGACTCAAAGCATGCAGGTCAATCTCCATAAACTTTAAGAGGCCATGATTTCTGAATCCCCTGTTGGCTTTAGAAAACAAAAAGGATAACATATGTTGGAGAGAAATTTTAAGACTTGAATTTTGGCTACTGTGGAAATTCTAAGAATGGGAAAAAGATGTTAAAATTCTTGAACGATTCTGCTGGAATATACAAATATATAATTCAGTTTTATAGACTTATTCAATTTTGTTAAACCATGAAATTCTGATTCTATTTTAGAAAGTATGAGGGGTAACGATAAAGATATATTATCAGAATGAGATTTTATGAATGGGCAGTGTGGTATAAGGTGGAAATATTGATTAGTAAGGAGATGTGAGAACAACTCAGTCTCACTTATGGATAGTCAATTAAATAACCTGGACTGACATTTTTTCCTATAAAATGAGTGGGAATAATCTGTAAATATGTAGTATTTCTTTAGCTTTGATAAGTAATTGAAAATCTAACCTTACTTTGATCAGCAAGACACCAATAAGGAATAAATCCCAGGGGTCCTATTCAGTCCAGGATTTCTGAGAGTTAATTAGAGTTCACCCCAAATAAACTAGAACTAATCAGTTCAGATCTCAGAAATTAGAAATCAGAAAGGCTGACTGCTTTCTTTTCTATCTCCTTAGAAGTCTTCTTGATTGTGGCAATGAAAAATTCATAAACCACAAAAGATCCTTGGATCAGTATTTAAATATCTAGTATACAGAATAATTTTGCCAATGTTTAAAAGTAAGGACAGCATTTCTTGTGGAAAAACACAATTTTAAATTTTCATATATTAAATAATTAAAAGAGATGGTAAACTCACTTTGAAATTTTGATTTCGTAATTTAAAAAATCAGTAGTCCCCTTATAATGATTTATTTTAGAAAATCTTAGTCGTTTGCAGTACAAGGACACGTGCAAATTAAAAATAAGAGGCTTAATTTTCCTTATTGAAAATGGGGGAAGAGGTTTCTCTCCCATCTTTTTTCTAAGAGCATTTTAGCTTGGAAAACATCTGTATTTTTTGTCTCTTTGAAATGTATATAAATCCTTTTGGAGACTAGATAGGCCTTTGTTAGCTGGCCTTTTGCCAGCTTTATGACCCAGGAGTGTCCTTCTCAACAAGGTGGGAACCATCTTTTTGAAATGCAAACATCAGAGAGATAGTATACCCCTGCTCAGTTTCTGCAAGCCGGTAGGAACCTAACATCCATGATGGTAACCTTCCTCCATAATGCAAAACTACCATTTGTGCAGGTGATAAATCCATCTTTGTTGAAACAAAGATAATTTTTTTTTTTAAGTAAAGGTAGTTTATTAAGTAAAAGCAAAACTACAGCAGTTGCATTCTGCTGGATTTATAATTTTTAATCGAGGTTGTGTGAATTGATCATTGGTTGGGCCCACTCATTGTCCTCATTTTATTGGCTATATCAAATTGGGCTAGGTCCACTCCACTGATTTCTCATTGCCTATTTCAAATGTGACTGGGCCCAGATAAAGCTTTTTTTTTTTTTTTTTAAGAGAGGTTTTTGCTATATGGTATGTGTGCTTGCTGGAGAGACAGAGAAAGTACAGAGAGACATAAAGCAGTAAATCTCACACACACACACACACACACACACACACACACACACACACACCCGGGGGAATGGCTATGTTGCAATCTCTTCTCCTCCATTCTCCTTTCCGGATTTTGGGCATGCGCACACACGCACCTGGTGAGAGTTTCAAACCACCGAGTTCAAGACTCAAACCACCGTTGACTATGTGGGAGTCCAGCAATGTAACTGTTATGCCATCTGCTGGTCCCCAGTTAAAGTTTTTAACTAACACAGATAGTCACTCCAATTCCCAGGTAAAGTTAGGTGTACTATGTATGATAAAAGGTGTTTGCAAGTCCTCTTATTTAAGAAATAGTTATTGTTTCTCTTGAAAACATTTATTTAATAGATCCTGTCTTCTTGGCTATATAAAAGAGTGGCGTTTCTTCTGCCTCCCCTCCCCATCTTCCAGCAGATTGCCTGTGATGCTAATTACATTCTGCTGTAATGTTTATTAAACAATAAGAGTTTTCTTTCTCTACTACCTTTATACAAAGGATTTCCGAGTTGGGATATGATTTTTAATTATGTTCCCTAACACTATTTAACCAGAATTCAGATTTGATTTTCTTACACTGGATTTTCTTCCTGTCAACCTAATTCAACCTTACCTATTTTCCTGGGAAAGAACCTGATTTCTCTACCAATTACCAATTTTTACTGGTATAATTGCAATTTATCTTCATGCTCTTTAGTTTTTCATTTAATGTCATTGGATTGCATGTGTCATGGCACTTTCTTCAAATGAAGCAATCCAGCAAGATACAAAGAAGTTAGATATTAGAAAAATGGTGATGCTTTTTAAAATAAGAAAGCAAACTACATGAATTTCCATTTTAAAAAAATCTCTGAAGCTGTAGATGAAATGTTTTAGTCTATAAAAATAGGTTTGTCTACATTTGTGGCTAACATGAAGTGTAGAACTAAAAGCATTAGTCAGAATTCTGTCACTCCATTTGTGAAGAAAATAATATTTATTATTAAAATATGAACTTATGCATATTACCTATTGAAACAGACCTTTCTCTCCAAGGGAAACATAAGAAAATGACTTTTAGATTTCCTCTAAAAATAGATACTAACATAATTGAGATCTATATATTTTAAAGTATCTTTCTTTAAAATACCTTTGAAGTTGTTCTTTAATCAATCGTTTCATTAGACATTTCTCCATCTGCCATCATCACATTCATAAGCAAGTGAGAAAACCTGTTCTGTGGAGTGATACTTTAATAATTATTTTTAAATTAAGTGTCTAGATTGAAGGTTATACTTCAATTTTTCAAGATTTTCTTAAAGACCAATTAAAACACAAATATATATTCTGCCTTTTGGATGACTATATTTCTACCTTTTAAAAACATAAATGATTTTTCTTAGTACATTAGATTTAGACTAACAATAAATCAATCATAGTCCTCTCCAAATTTTTATCATTCTTACTATGTTGTTATTGTAAAACTTTATATGCATGCATAAAACAAAGCTATTGACCTACCCTCAGTTTTAAAATAGTGTTTGAGGATCAATCTTAAAGCATAAATTTGATTCTTCAAGAACAGGGATTTTTAAAAAATAGCATCTATGATCTGACTATTCTTAATATCTGAACTTTAAACTATTGAGACCTTCTGAATGATTAGGCATTGGAGGTTAGATTGGATATGATTCAAAAGACAATTTTCTTTGGACTGGCAATAATATAGTAGAATGGCCTAAGACCTCAAAGTCATAAGTTATTATCAATCTGTCTTCAGGAGAGATATTATTTTATAAAAATCTCTGATGTTAAAGGAAGAGACTGAACTTGCATCAGACATCTTTACTTCTCTTAGCTGAAAAGCAGTGTAGAGCAAATATTCTATACACTCATTTCTTCTGGAAAATTCTATGTTAAGTCAATTATGAAATTTACCTAGAAGATTAGCATTTAAACACTGAGTTATACTGAGAATATTTTATGCATGCAATGGAATTTTACTGCTGTTTTCTATAGTATTTTAAGTATTATGCTAGATACTATTTGGATGTTAAATAAAAGACTTTATCAGTGTATAATACGGAAAATAAAAACTTTTCAAACAGTACTTGTTCTGATTACGTACTTAAAATAACAAGTGGAATTTATTCCTAGTAGCCACGTTTCTATTATGTCCAAACTTAGGCATATTTAAAACGTGATTGTATCCTTTTTTTAAGTGTGGGCAATGACACTGATGATACAGGTATTCGTCTTAGTAAAAAGTAACTGATTTATAGTGCACCAGGGGACAGTGGAAGCTCTACGGTAGACAAGGATGTGCTGGAACAGAACACATTAAGTAAGAGAGAAAAACAGTGTGGTCTTGGAAAATATTTCCTATTTCTATGCGTGAAACAAGCTTGAATTTTTAAATATATACATATGTATAAACAAAGCATTATTTATACTACTATCTGCATCGGATATTGCATCCCACACCTAATATTTACATTAAAATTTCATTATTACTTTTGCCATTTAAATTATTTGAAAGGTCATTGTATGTGGATTGTTAAGATAGTTTTATGGCTTCCATTCTGTGTTCGCTATAATGTATGTTTATATAGGCAAATAGAAAATATTCTTTCTCTTACTGGGATCTAACTGTAATGTACTTTTCTCTTTAAAATTTGAGAAAATTAGCTAAGATTGTGCCCAGCACTAAGACCTTTAATAACATTGTTTCTTTAAATAGATCTTGATCCTTTAACACTGTAAGTACGCAATTCATTATCCACAGTTCTGAAATCCAAAAGTATCAAAATCACAACTCTTTTGGGAGACTAATTTTGTAACAGAACCTACCCTGAACTGATATTTTGCTATTTATGGTGTTTATTTATCTTAGAGTGGATATGCATACATTCCACTGCATATATATTACAGTTTGATTACTGTGTGAAGTGCAGACTCTACCGTGAGAATTACACAATACAAATATATGCATCAAATTAACCTTATAAAACTTGACAGATTTTGAATTATGAAACCTATCTAGCCTCGAGGGTTTTGGATAAATAATTGGGACTCCTGTTATTTAAACCAAGGTGAGATTTTAAACCCCTCTGTTCCAAAGTTGCATATCTTAAATTATTGGTATACCATCATTTTCTGTGAAGGTCATATAGAAAAACAAAATATTAAAACTGGAAGGTGCTTAGAACTCATGTACTTCAATACTCTCTTATTTGAAAAAAAAAAACACTGATGGTAAGGAAATAAATTATTTTAAAATCATACAACTAGTGAGTGAGTGAAGAAGGGACTGTGTACAATTCTATGTGCTATTATCACCTCCTGTAAACAAAATGTAGATGGCTATTTTATATGCCAGACATCCACAAATGGGTGCTTGTAAACTCAACACACCCAACCACTGATGTGCTTTATCCCTGCAAGTCCCAAACCTTCTCTTATTCTCCTTCATGGTTACAGGCGTTGCGATCCTATCAGACACTCAGTTTTGAAACTTTAGTATTGTTTGTAGTTTTCTCTTTTCAGGTCCATACCCATTCAATGAGTATATTGAATTTTATCTCCTTGTATCTTCCTCCCATTTATTTAAATTCTATTTGACCTTGCCGTACTTAAGACAAGGCTAACTAGTTTACCGTCTAGATTACTGCAAGAGCGTGAGAGATGTCTCTATAGATTCCCAACTATAATTTTTTCTATGTCCTCACAGGCACCAGCACTTCACATTGCTACCTTAGAGAGCAAAATTCTTGCAACAGATCTTCCTTTATGAAATAGTCATCATTAAAATCCTATCAAGAAGAAAGCTACATAAAAGACCTTGTGAAGCATGCAAGCACAGGTAAGACAGTGATTTCTCTTCTTATCAGAACTAGTTTTGTATCAGTCAACTAGACCAGCTATCTTCACCAGTGCCTACGTAAGTAAATAAATAGCTCTACAGTATGCATGCCTTGCAAGACTATGTAAATGACAGAAAACTCTCCCAAAATGCCCATGGTTTGCTTGAATGAAAAAAATTAGCAGATACTCACACTGTCCTATTTCTATACACCAAGCTTTTGATGGGGGTCTCTTGTCGAAGAAATTAAAATAGACACAAGTTAAAAAGTTATTTTTACATTTGTACAGCTGAGGAGTTGTTATCGAAGAATGGATATCTACATAATATTTTAATTTTTGACATATTTTCATGTACTTAAAATCCCAATGTAAAAGAAAAAGTATGAAGAGAAGAGAAATAAGACTCTATGCTAATATATTATTGTTATGAGAAAATAAAGTTCTACCTCAATTGTGGACAGGAGAAGTTAGACAAATTACAATGCAGTCAGAAAATACATTTCATTATTGCTTTTATAAAACTAGAAGTAACAAAGGAGAGTGTAGAGAAAAGAGGATCCTTGTATACTGTTGATGAGAATATAGATAGATAGTCATAGTAGAATATATTATGAGGTTCATAAAGAACTTAAAAATAGAACTACCATATGACCCAGAAATCCATCTGCTGGTCATGTACTCTAAGGAAGTTCCATCACCATCTCGTAAAGATAGCTACACTGCCTTCCATGTTTATTGAAGCACTGTTTATACTAGCCAAGCTATGGAAACAACTAAAAGATCTGTCAAGAGATGTAGTGTCATAGTTCTATTCCTGAGAACTATATGTTCCGCATAGAAATGTACGTGTAAGCATATGTGTGTACTCACTGTGTTAATTCTAGTTAACATAGTCGACCAGAAAGAATGAGCCTGTATATCTGCTTCTTTTGTGGGGGTTAGAAAAAAAATTCCAAAGAGAGCTCAGCTTGTTTTTATTTTGTTTAGTTTTGTTTTGTTTTTGAGAGTTTTTTTGCTATAGTGCGTGTGCACTTGCCAGAAAGACAGAGAGAGAAAGAGACAGAAATCGAGAAATCACCACCCCAGCAGGGATGGCCACACCGCAATCCCTTCTCCTCCATTCTCCTCCAGGGTTCTGGAGTATGCACACACATGTGCCCAGTGTGAGTTTAAGCCACCAGGTCCGGGACTCGAGCCACAGTTGACTACATGGGAGTCCAGCGACATAGCCATTAAGCTAACTGCTGGTCCCAGAGGGTTTAGCTTGTTATATCACTTAGAATACAATACAGCATATCCACTCATGCTTGGAGGTGAGTTTAAACTGCACCAACCCTATAAGGTTCTTTAAAGAAAGAAGAAAATTCAATATTGATGAACTTTGAAGAAGGTGGCAGTATTTCTGTAAGTAGCATGGCTAAAAACAATAAAAAGGGGGCAGGAATTAATGTGTTCATGAGCAGACATGCTCTAAACACTCATCTTTCCTCTTTCAATTGTTCCCTGCAGACAGTCATTAATATTCATTAATATAAATGTTACGTTCATTAGCAAAAAACAAGATGATTTTACATTTGTTTCTCTTAGCTACTTCGACCTTTCAATAAATCTGATACAGTCACATGGTCTTTGGGTATTGATGTTTTGAGGAATGAGTGAGAGCCTTCTGTCAGGTTTGAGATGAAAGGGCAGTAAGAACACATAATGTTAAGGAAAGCAATTCATTGTCCTATGAAATTTTTCTTTAAGGAAACATCTAACTCTTGAGTTACCTCGATTAGGATTTTGCACATTCGTGTCCCCTACTTTGCCCATGGATCCTAATCTACTATTGTCTTGATTCTGCTTCAAGAGAGGCTCAGAGAAACATAATAGTTTGTGGTCTGCTCCTGGAAAACAGAGAAGTAAACAATTGACTATAATAAACGTGGGGAAAAATTTTATACGGCAGCAGCAGGAAAAAAAAATATGGTTTGATCTTAAAATGCAATAGGGGAAATGGTCTTCTCCAATAAATAGTGCTGGAGCAATTACTAATATAAATTGGAAAAATGGGCTTTGGCCCCTATCTCATGTCACAAAATCAGTTGAAATGATTCATGATCCTAAATGAGAAAACTTAAATCAATGAGGCTTTAAGGATGAAACATGAGAGAATGTATTTCTTACTTTGTTTTAAACACAGATTTCTGAAGTAGGGTACAAAAAGCACTAACCATTTTAAAAAGTCATAGATAATTTAGATTAAACAAACGAACAACTGTCTATCAAATGACACAAAAAGAGGAAATGCAAACTGGAGGACAGAAGAAGAAAAGATCCACAAATTTTTGACAAATATATGTCAAGAATATCTAAAAATATGCCTCAAATCAGTGAGATGCACAAAGCAGTCATTAAACACACACAGGCGCACACACACACACCACACACACACACACACACACACACAGAGTTGAATTCACTTCCTAAGAAGAGGTATCCAAAAATAAATAAATAAATGAAGAGGCTCAACATTTTTTTTTTTGAAGTTTTGTCATGGGGCATGTGTGCTCATTAGAGAGACAGAGAGATATGGAGAGAGGGAAAGTGAGAAATCATCCCCAGAGGAAGTGGCCACACTAAAATCCCTTCTCATCCATTGTCCTCCTGGGATTTTGGGCATGCATGAACACATGCCCTGTGTGATTTTTAAGTCACCAGATTTGGGACTGTAATCACACAAAGTTGGCCATGTGGGAGTCTCACACCTAGTCACCATAACCTGCTGGCCTTGAAACTCAACAACAGCAAACATTGAGGATTTACAAATTAAAACCACAGTAAGATAGTACTAGTTCAACCATAACTGTTACATAGAAAACATAGATAATATCTAGTTCTGCCAAGCTTATCATGAAATTGGAACATTCACTCATTCTAGAAAAAGTATAAATTAGTAAAGACACTTTGAAACACTCTTTGGCCATATCTGCTGAACTTAAATACGCATTAACCTAAATATACAGGACCCAGCATTTCCAGCCATAGTAATGGGCCCAAGAAAAGAGATATACAAGTGTTAATTCCATGTTTATTCACAGTATGTCAAAACTGAACATAATCAAAAAACTTCTCAACAGGAAAGTAAGTAAATTATTATATACTTTTATAATAGAATGTGATACAGTAATAAAAATAGTGCAGTGATGTTAACAAAAACATGGATAAATTTCCCAGACATCACAGTGAATTTTAAAAAGTCAAGATGAAGGGAAATTTCCATATGGTTTCAGTTATATGAAGTTTGAGAGTGGGAAAAATTAATCAATTATTATAGAATTTAGGAATAGTGATTACTTTAGAGGACATATAGACTGGAAAGGGACCCAAGGGAACTCTATGTGGTAATGGAAATGGTCTATCTCTTGGTGTGGGTGGTGGTAAGCTGTGTATATACATTTAAGTGACTTAAAAATTAGTCACTTAAAACCCCAAAGTTATATTTCTAGATAGAGAGGCAATACAAAATGCAGTAGAACGTGAATAAGTTCATTTCGATATGAAGTACTCTGACACGATTTATAGAGGAAATAGTACTTGAACTAAGAATTCACTCTATAAATTATCATTATATCTTCTCTAGTTGCCAGTCATTTATTAGGTACTAAGAATACCTGGAAGGCTAAGACATAGTTGTTATCCTCAATGAACTTAAACCAGTGGTCATGAATATGTAAGAGAAGAGATGATTCCGAGCTTGAAAAATGGGTTATAGTGATGAAACGTGGAAGTGCATGAATTATTTAAGAAATAAGAAATAGTTCAGTCTGACGGAGTGTAGTTCTCTTTGGGTAATGTGACAACCCCCAACCCAAGTTTCTCTACCTTGTCCAGAAATCCTGTACAGGTCTTTGTCTCTCAGCTTTTCTTGGTTCATTCAACCATTCCATCCTTCTGTCCTGTTTTGTCTTTTGTTCTTTCATTTTTTTCTTCTTTCCTTTTTAAAATTTCTTTCACTGAATTTTCATTCACTCTCAGCTCACACAGTTTATATACTCTAATGGCTCGTGACATTAGCTCTATCCCCAGAAAGAGAGATTTAGGCAGGATTCTTTCTCAGCACTACCTGACCACAAAATGCTGCAATGATCTGAGCTACTATTGTAAATTAAATCAAGCTTTCACTCTAAACTCCAATGGGAGCCTCTCTTCCCAGTGATCAGTCTGGAGTGACCACTACATAAGCCATGATGATCACTTTTTTCAGACTCTGGCTTGAGTTGTTAGGTTGTTTCCCCCTGAGCCTATACCCTAATTCTGATCTCAGGAGAAATGAAGTGTTTTTCACTGTAGTTCAGAACAAAGCTGGTGCATCCATTCAACCCCACCAAGGCCTTCCTAGTGCAGGAAAAGCCTGAAACCACAAAGCCATGCCACCTATTGGTTGCCATAATAATTTGGAAGAAGGGAATTAGATTGTGAGGCCAATTCTGTGTAACCTTGAATAAGTTGTTGAATCCCCTGGGCTTTCTATTTCTCCTTTTGTAGAATAAGAAATAATGTTTATTGAGTGCTTCCTATATACCAACCATTGTTCAAAGCATTCTATAGGAATATATTCACCATTTAATACACAAAGCAAGAAAATGGAAAAGACCTTATTATCATCATTTTACAGATGAAGAAAATAAAGAATAGAAAAGTTAAGTAATTTTCCTGAGGTCACATTGCTTGTACAGGACTTAAAGCCTGTGTTTGAAACTGAGTCTGAGCCCAGAATCCACATTTTTTGTGACTACTTTAAAACTACTACTTTACAGTAACTACAGCATTGTGAATAACAAGAGTATCTACCCCACAGAGTTCATTGAATTGGCACATGTACAGCCCTTGGCCTGCGTATAGTAAATGTTTGATAAAGGTTAGCAATCATTGTTATTTTTAAGTGACAACAATATCATCAGTGTCTAATGTGGATTAAAGAAAATTTAGTGTCGAAAGCAAATTACTTACATTAAAATACTTAACTTTAATTTATTATTTTTATTACTTTGCCAGCTATAAGAGCAATTTCTGATTGTTAAGAGAGAGATGTTTGCTATAGGGCATGTGTGCTCACTAGTGAGGCTCAGACAGAGCGACAGCAAGTGAGAAGTCACTCCCTGGGGGGATGGCCACACCACAGTCCCTTCTCCATTCTCCTTCTGGAATTTTAGGCGCATACACACGTGTGTTCAGCCTGAGTTTCAAATCAGTGGGCCCATGCTCGAACCACAGTTAGCCATGTGGATGTCCAGTGCCTTAACCACTACACCATCTGCTGGCCCCAGGACAACTTTGTATTTTTTTTCCCCCTAATTTAAAAGATAGAATCTAAATAGAGCTGTTACATGAATATAGGACTTTTTTTTTTTTTTTTTTTTTTTTTTTTTTTTTTTTTTTTTTTTGGGGGTGGGTCACCTCCAACCAAGCACCACGTGCACTCACCAGACAGACAGAGAGAGACAGAGAGATAGAAAGCGAGAAATCACCCTCCAGGGGGGATGGTCATGCTGCAATCCCTTCTCCTCCATTCTCCTCTCAGGATCTTTGGCACGCACGCACACGCAGCCAGCATGAGTTTTAAGCCACAAGGTCTGGGACGCAAACCGTGGTTGACTACGTGGGAGTCCAGCGACATAGCCATTACGCTAACTGCTGATCCCAGGAGGACTTAACCTTCACTTGTACCTGAAGTGCTGTGACCTCATTGTGCCTTTGACCACTTTCATTGTTATTATTCTTGGAAAATTGAGAGGGTCAATGTCATTAAGCATCAACTACTTTTTTGAGGTGTATTACCAATAGGGAGAGAGAGAGAAATTATTTTATAGTTTTATATGCATATAATTCTATGGAAATAGGTTTCCTGTTATAATCGAGCCCAGTTATTCTAGGATCATGTATTTTCCTTACTTACAAATTCAGTAACCAAGTTAAATACAGAAAATGAGTTTAGTTTAACAAGAATCTACTCTACCTCACAGGCCTTGCCTAGCACATTTAAATGATTTTACTATACATTATGTGTCTTGCTGAAGTTGAAAGAAAGAATTCCTAGACTTGAACAGACTCAATTAATTTTTTCTGAGATTTGGAATCTGACAGTGCCAAAGAAATAAAATATGATGGGGCAGCGAATAAGTGTCTGCAGGGAAAAAATTATATTTTGATAGATTCTTCAGATTTGTTTTTGGAATAAAATCAGGCAAAATATTTACCTTCAATACATGGATTTTCATTTTTAAGTCTCCTACTTCCTCAAACAAGAATTTATAAGTAACACAGAGATAAGGAGTCCATATTTATCTTGATAATTAAAACTGTATAAAATAAACTCAAGAAAAAATATTTTTAGACTCTACAAACCAACTTAACAAGTTTAACTTATTATGTGTACTTCTTTAGCTATGCAAGGAGTTGGTATAAATGGAATATGGAGGCTGCAAGCAGGTGTGGTGGTACTGGACTCCCACATGGCGGACCACGGTTCAAATCCCAGACCTGGTGGCTTGAAATCATGACAGGAACATATGCATGTATGCCAAAGATCCTGGGAGGAGAATGGAGAAGAGATTGCAGTGTGGTCATTCCCTCAGGGGATGATTTCTCACTCTGCCTCACTCCAGTGGGCATACACACCCTATGGCAAAAAACTAAAAAAAAAACCAACAACAAAATAGTATGATGTCCAAGAAAAACCATAATGTCTTCTTTTTCAGTCATAATCCTTATCTTGCATTCCCTATTTTAGTTGGTATTATAATCATCTACTAGGCAACCAGATGAAAATTACAGAAGTTTCCTGTCTATTCCTCATATCATAGGTATCTCTCAAAATGCATAGTTTGAAATGGGTACTCACTAAATGCTAAATATTAAATGAATGAATAGGTTACTCAGAATTTATTATGAATATTGTATTAGAAATGATAGAAGTAGAGTCCGTTGCCTAAATATTAGGTAATTCATGTAAACCAATGCATAAATGTCTACACTACATTATAGGCCTCCTCACTTCCTTTCTTTTTAAAGTTTTATTTATTTTTTTCTCCAGAGAAAGAGAGAGCAATAGAGAGGCACCTCTGCCTCCTTGGAACCAGCAGGTGGTGTGGTGGTGGTGAACATGCTAGACTTTTACATGATAGACCACGGTTTGAGTCCCAGACCTGGCAGCCTGAAAATCATGCTGGGCACATGTACATGTGTGCCCCAAAATTCCAGGAGGAGAATGGAGGAGAAGCAATCACAGTGTGGCCATCCACTTGGGTGCGGGGAGGAGGAGAGAAAATTTTTTATTTTCCTTCTGTCTCTCTGTTTCTCTTTGGCAACTACATGTACCTTATGGCAAAATCCTTAAAAAGAAAAAGAAAAGAAAGAGAAATAGAGATATCTCCAACAGGGGTTTTACACCACAATCCACCCTCAGTCTCAGCCAGTCTGGATCATGGGCATAAGCTTACACTGTGAGCTCCTGGAAGTCCTGGAACATGGACCCAGGACCTTTCCTGTGTGAGTCTAGGTGCGTAACCATTACACCTCTGCCTGGCTTTTCCCGTACCTTTTAAATACCTCACTCAGAAAAGTATTGTGACACCAAGATGAATTCAATGACATTTTGAAATGTATTAGCAATAAAAATACATTCTGAGGACAAGTTCCACGTGTGTCTTCTTAAGCAAGCGCAGTTTAGAGAGGAAGTCATGGACATCCAAGCAAATCAAGACAAAATACAGCACATGGCAATAAGAATATCACTAACTTTACATAGGGGAAGAAAATATTATTCCATCCTGTATTTCCTTCTACTTTGTACGAGAACTACACTTATGAAATTACATAAGTCTTTAAATAACTTTTTGAAGCACAAAGTCTTAGGTATTTTAACAAAATTCATTTAGCTCAAATCAAGTCTTTGTTGTTCAATTAGAAGATACTTCTGACACATCTAATCCAAAATGCTCATTAAGTACCAGCAGTAAAAGCTTTAATGCCAATCATGTAGAAACTATGTGAATATGACAAATTCTTTTTAATTATCATATAAACATATTAAAAGCACAGTTTTGAACAAGAAATTCAAATACGATGAACCACTTTATACTTACGTAAACAAATATAGAAACTACATTAAAAATTAAACACCACCAAAATTGTTCTTGTTGACAGAGTTATTTTCCTTACGCATGAACTAAAAGATGATATATTCTTTGTTCTTTCTTACTTAATGTTTATTTTTGTTCATAGTGTTAAATTGGATAATTTCAGTCACTTAAGGCTTTTGCTCATTTTTAAGATATTTTCTTCATCTAAAAAAATCAATGTATCTAAAATGGTTAGCAATAAAATTATAATTTTAATAACTTATTGGGGTTTTATGTAAAAAGTATTATGTAAGGAAATAATATATATCAAATCACCAACACCTTCCTCCATGTATTCAGCTCATCAAGTGCATTTATGGTCCAGTCATCCAATCATGAGTCATTCTTCTAATATATGTAATTTTAGGAGTTCTATGTTTCCCTGTTGGCTATTTTAATACCCATCACTTCACTAGTTGTGAAATTTTCTATTTACATAAATAGAAACAGAGATGAGTCAATAGTATGTCATTAAATTATTAAAGTCTTAATTAGAAATTGACATTTTCTTTTAAAAAAGCTTTCAGAATCACTAACAGTTCAGATTTAAAAGAAAAGAATGTTCTATGGATGAAGTGCTTGTTTCCAGAAGTTTCCATCTCCAGACTTGGTGATATTAAATTTCTACTCTCTACAGCACTACACTTTTTTTTCTTAAGTTCCATGTATTTTATTTTTAAAATATAGTTTTGAGGCCAGCAGCTGGCATGGTGGTTGAAGCCCCAGACTCCCACATAGCCAACTGAGGTTCAATTCCAGACCTAGTGGCTGGCTTTTTCAAGTTCTCTTCCTTGCTCTCTCTGCTGAGTACATGTATCCTATAGAAAATTTAAAAATAGTAATAATAAAAATCATAAAAACATTAAATAAATAATTCTTTAAAATATACACTATGATCTTACTTAAATAAACTTTTTTTGTTGTTTACTTTCTTCTACCCATCCATTCTCTTTCACTCCTCCCTCTTTTCCCTCTCTCTTCCATATATATGCCTAGAAAGATACCTGGAATGATGATGCTTTGTAATAATTATGGGATTTCTGCACTTTAAGTAGAAAAGCCCAGTAGAATGAAGCCCAGCTTTGGTGGTGCCAGCTATATAGGGCAACCTTACACAATATTGGAGCCATATGGGACGGCATAGGATTTGGATCCTGGCTGACCTGAACACACTAGGTGTATCTGTGAGTTTGCCCTATTCCTGGCTGGCTAGAAGGCCTGTGGGGAGATTGTAGCCTGCTGCAATCTCTGAAATGCAGTTCCTTTATTTCTCTCAGAAAATACACTTTTTTTAAAAAAAGCAAATGAAAATGATTATTTTTCATGATTTAGATTGACTCAGTTTGGATGCTGTTGTTTATGATCAAATTAGATGCTTTAAGATGACATTTTAATTCTCAGATGTTAAAGCTGTATTAAAATACAAGATTTCTTTCCTGTCTTTATATTTGTCTTGCAAAACATAGGTCGATGGGGTAAAATTTTGATAGATAGAGATCAGAATCAAATTCTGGTGCCTTTTATAAGAAAGGCCTGTGTTGAGTCTGGGTTTAGGAGTTGGGATACTTTTAAACAATGAGTAACATCAAGCATTGAACTGTGATTTGAAGCTGTACACACCAGTGCTCACTCTTACATACAAAACACTTCAAAGCATAAATTCTGTCTTTCAAATAATGTGGCTCAGCATAGCCTACAAATGGAGAATTGCAACCACAATTTTCCAAGATCAGGGAGTAGTTTAGATGCTGATAATATTACTTTCTCAAAATCATTACCTAAAAGGATCATCTGTTTATTAGATCACATTCCAATACATTTGAAATCAAAATGAAACAAAGATTAAGCTTAACAAAAAATGTATGATATTTCTCATAGAAATTCAAGTGACTTTAGGAATAGCTCTGTGGAATTCATGTTGCTATTTTATTTTCGCATAATATTGCCCTCTTCAGTCAAAGTCCAAATTCAGTGGAGAAACAGAAATTTCAGGTAGCTTCAGTTTCTGCAGAACAGAACTCTTAGCTGCAATTTGCATTTACTGGGATCTAGAACTAAGGTGTTCATGTTGATTTTTTCATGATCTTTATATTGACTTCCTGATCTCTCACAGAATTAGCACCAAAGATTGTTGAACGATTGGTGGGGGCAGCTTGTCAAGAAGTATTGTGGATTGCTTTATTGAACTCTATCATTCACCTATTATTTATTGGCAAGTCACAAGAATTGATTTAAGCAATATGCCAATTAGCTGTATTTGCTCCAAGGTACTCTCTAAAAGAGACTCCCTACCTTCAAATGTGTATTATTGTTTTTAAAGTGGACTATGTAAAACAGAGGGGATAGAATTAGATGAATCATTAGTTATTACTAGAAAAAAGCAACCTGGATGTCATATACCCTGCAGCTCAGGGATTACTACCAGATGTTAAATTTTTGTTATCAGTCAGACTCCCAGCAGGGAATGGATTGCATTGTCAAGCTGGGAATTTGAAGAGTTCAGTGAAAGTATTCAAGTAAAGGTAGCAAGGCATAGCAGAATCGAAGGAGATTGTGCAGTAGCATGGGGCATGGTTATTACCGTTAAACCTGAAAAATAGGGAGAAGACAAGCTTACAGAAATTGGAAATGAAAACACCTTGATAACACCTGCGATCTTCACTTGAGGCACATTAGTTGGGCTGCAAAAACTCTGTAGAGAAATGGGCAGGGCATGGATACCCTGATTTTCCTCTCTCCCACTTTCTGCTGTGTGTCTTTTGCCAGGACACAACTGGTAGCTAGAAAGCTAGGAAGCTGACATACAGCCAACTGGGCATGGGCAGGCTTTGGAAGGTTGGGAAAGCATAGGAGCATGGGAAATATCTGTATCCAGTAATTTATGGTGGTGGAAAAATCTGACAGCTAAATAATTTTGCCCTGGTTAAGGTTGTTTCTATTTTTTTTTAAATCATAGCCTTCAATGCAGAGATACTATTTTTTTTCTTTATACAACTACTTAGAATATATAATATTGTACCAACCTTTTAAATTTTCTGTGTCATAAGACATTAGATGATACTGATCTCTCTTTGCAATTAAACAGCAGAGGACATGTAGAACTTGGATTCAAACTCACCTTCTATTTTCAAGCCAAGTATTATTTCTATTGCCTTAGAATTATTAAAAGGACTTAGGGTTGTTTATTTTCTTTCCAAAAGAAAAGAAATGAGTATCTATTTTTGTTAACCTTAATCATTTTTCCTCAGTCAATTGATCATTTAGTATACTATGTCAAGTGACCATGTTCGTTGAACTATTTGACGAATAATTGACTCTTAATCGATTAAGCGGACGGCTCACAGACTCCGTTGTAGCAGTGTTAAACTAAGAGACAAACATAGTCTTGAATCAAATAGAAGCTCCTTCATTCACCTGTATTACATGTCAGATTTCTTTCTGAAATATAGTCCATTATAATTATTATGTTCTAATTATTGTTATGTGTTTAGGGGGATAATTAATTGCATCTTCATGTATTTGTTCAGGCTTTATCTTTATTACATTTAAGTTATATAGAGTAAAGTAAAATGGACTACTTTACTGGGCAATGTTAAAAATGTAATGGCAGTGGACTGGCCTCATCGCCTGATGGTTGAGGGAGCTAGATTTTATAGCTATTCTAATTTAGGACCTGGCATCTTGAAAAACACACCAGATTCAGGTGTGTTTCTGTGTGTGTGTGTGTGTGTGTGTGTGTCCAAAATCAAAACAGAATGTAGGAATGGAGAAGGGATTACACCATGATCACACCACGCTGAGGCATGTTTCTTCCTCTCTGTCTCTCCTTGGGAAGCACATGTGCCCTCTGACAATTCAAAAAAAAGGAAAAATAAAAAAAGGGCAGAGAAAAATAATGGCCATAAAATGGTTTATCATTTTGGGCTGTCCTATAATCTATGTTTTTATAGCCATCAACATAAGGTAAGTGTTTTAACTAAAACTCCAAACCACCTCCTGGGTTACAGGTAAGAGGTAGATCTGGTCTCAGTTCTCACTCTAACAAATTATGAGGAAGTTTTAGCTTTGCAATCTATGAAACATGCTTCATGCAAAGTCTAGGGTATATTTTAATCCATTAGACAACTTAGAATATATATAATTGTACTAATCTTTTAAACCTTCTGTGGAATAAGATGTCAGGTAATACTGGCCTCACTTTGCAATTCAACAGCAGAAGTCATGCTGCTGGGAAGGTAGAATTAAGATTCAAACTCGCCTTCTATTTTCAAGGCCAGTATTATTTCCACTGTCTTGAAATGATCAAAAGGACTTAGGGTTGTTCATCAGCTAAAAACAATCTGCTACATCAACTGCTCTTTTATAATACTTTAGACATGTTTACTTGAATGAAAACTACTGGTTTCATGTAAACATGACAAGGGATCCTTGTGTGTTGGTTAAAAAAAGTAAAACAAAAGTCAATCCTAATCCCTGCAATGAGAATTGGGGTCCAAAAGTAATTAGTTCCTTTGTTCTCTGTTAATTAAAATGTATACTTTCATTGGTAGCAGTAGTATAAAAGACTTCTAATTTGATTTTTCTCTATTTTTTTCATTAACTTTAATGTTATATTTACATGGGACACAACTATAGGGTAGCAAAGTAAAGGCCTAGTATTTCAATTTGAGATGAGTAAATATATGTAACTAAATATCTTAGTAATTAAAAATAAATGTATTATATTAGGTTTCACATGCTCAAAAAAGATTGTAGTACTACTGCATAATAGTATTGACAGATTAATTTAAATACTCTTTCTTATTGTGCTAATTTGAGTAAAGCATAGAAATAGCATTAGTAACTTAAAAATGTATTATATTGGTTATTAAGCTGGTTAAGCACTTTTAAATTATATTAGGAAATCTAATAGCTATGGGTCAAGAAATTATCCTCTAAACATTTTTAAAAGAAAAAAACACTCATTATCTAACCCATATTCATGTTAAAATATTTTTACAAAAATATTTACTGATTTGTTAATAGGTAAAATTTGTTTGCATGCAACTCTATTGATATGAAGAGTATTGAGTTTAATATATATATATATACACACACTTACCCTGTATATCCCAAATGAATGGCTTAATACTTTCTAATGTCTCATCTTCATCTTCGTTAAAGTGCTTTTTACATTCCTCAAGCATGAACTTGCTCAAGATAGGCTTTTATTTGTGTGTTCCTTCTGTTTAGAGCATATTCTGCCCCCTAATTTATTCTTGACTCACAACTTAATGTATTTTTCCTTCAAAAGTTTTCTTCCAAGACTCTAGCCCATCAGCATGTACCATTTTTCTGATGTGCCATCTTAAACAAGAGATATTAGATAATTATCATATTGGTTAGAGTCATCCTTAATCTGAATTCCAAGAGAGCACAGATTGGGTCTAATTTGCCAGCACTCAGGATAGTTCTTGACACTGATTGAATGCTTTTTTAAATGCATAGGCATTTGTCTCTTTTCCTGTTCTCTGCAGAGATGTTTTCTTTTACATAGAGTTATCATACTTGAAGGCTAAAAGAAATAATAAATGGGTAGTTTAACTAAGTTGACCAGAAATAAGTTTTCCCAAGGGTTTTTAAGATTATGAGGTATGGGGAACCAGCAGTTAGCGTAATGGCTATGTCGCTGGATTCCCATGTAGTCGACCGCGGTTCGTGTCCCGGACCCGGTGGCTTAAAACTCATGCCGGGCGCGTGTGTGTGCGTGCCCAAGATCCCGAGAGGAGAATGGAGGAGAAGGGATTGTGGCGTGACCATCCCCCCTGGGGGGTGATTTCTCGCTTTCTGTCTCTATGTCTCTCTCTCTCTGTCTGGCGAGCGCACGCGCCCTACAGTGAAAATCTCTCCAAAAAAAAAAAAAAGATTATGAGGTATGTAAACTAGCTGTAACTCTGTTACATGCTTATACTTACAACAAAATACAAAAAAAAAAGACAAAAGAAAAATAAATAAAAAGAAAGCATACATAATTATTATTTTTCTTTAAAGAATTATTTTACTTAACTTTATTTATTTATTTAAATTTGACCAAAGAGGGACAAAGTGAGAGAGAGAGAGAGAGGGAAAATGAAAAAGCAAGCCACAGTTGCAGGACTTGAACCACAGTCGGCCATGTGGGATGCTAGTGCCTTAACCATCACACTCTCTGCCTGGCCCTGGCAGTAGTTCTTTTAAGGTTCTTAAAGTCATCCCTGAAAGATTCACTCTAGATTGGCTCTTGAGAGATGGGATGACTTCAAGAGCCATACTGCAGACCTAGTCCTTGAAAGAAGTACTGCTGGTGCCAGCAGGTGGCGTGGTGGTTAAGATACTGGGCCCACATGGCTGACTGCAGTTCACATCTCAGACCCAGCCCCTTGCTTTCTCATTTTCTCTCTCTCTCTCCCTCTCGCTCGTGAGCGCACGCACCGTATAGCACATTTAAAAATAATAATAAATAAAATAAAATAGCTCTTTTAAAACAAACGAGCAAGCAAAAACACTAAAAAACTACTGCCTTTTCAAAACGGGAAATCCTTCCCAAATTGTGAAGCTG
>NW_006159867.1:5536333-5578148 GCF_000334495.1 Tupaia belangeri chinensis | reverse complement strand
AAAAAAAAAAAAAGATTATGAGGTATGTAAACTAGCTGTAACTCTGTTACATGCTTATACTTACAACAAAATACAAAAAAAAAAGACAAAAGAAAAATAAATAAAAAGAAAGCATACATAATTATTATTTTTCTTTAAAGAATTATTTTACTTAACTTTATTTATTTATTTAAATTTGACCAAAGAGGGACAAAGTGAGAGAGAGAGAGAGAGGGAAAATGAAAAAGCAAGCCACAGTTCCAGGACTTGAACCACAGTCGGCCATGTGGGATCCAGAGCCCTTAACCACCATGTCACCTGCCGACCCCAACACATACAATTATTATGGGTACAAGAACACCACAAATTACATTGTTCTTCTGAGGAAACAGTTTTATTTTGAATTATGTTTTTGAGATTCACCAAACTAAAAATGCATGCTTAATATACCCACACAATACCTGAGTTTGCAGATGGAATACTCGGTCTACCATTTATTCTTTTTTTCTCTTCTATTTCACACCCTTGCAGAAAAACCTGGGAACAAGTGCTAAGTCATTTGATTTATTTAACTCTGAATTTCTTGCTTTAAGATTATAAATCAGACTCTTATTGTCACTTTAATGCAGAAAGGGTTCTTTTGTGTTCATAATATAGATCAAGATGTGATTTAAGTCGAATCTTCTCAAGGTAACTCCTTTTTAAACTATGAGAAGAGACTTGGCTGGAGCCCAGAACTAATGGGAGTCATATTTTATAATAAAACGCAATATGTTAGTAATAGAAGGTTTGCTGCCTCTTGCAGTCTCCACAAGCACAAATTCCTGTCAGTTTTCACAGCTAGTGTATTTTTTTTTGTCAAGTCATAAGCACTTTTAAAAAGTCTCTACTTAATATTGTGGAAGACAGAAATTCTAATTTTCCAAAAGAAGCAGTGAAAATAGAGATCTTAGCCTGGAGGAATAAGATATAAGATGCCTGACTATCAAAGGAATCCCATTTTGAAAAGAGAGACCATCAGAAAGCAGTGTGAATATGAAATTGAACAAACCTTCAAATTGAACATAAAGGGGTGTCATATTTCCAGTACTTTTTCTGTTCCCCGCATTTTATAAAGGGATCTTTCAACTGATCAAATGTAAAAAGATGACAAGAAGTAATTTATATTGTTCACATCTACTATTTAATGATTCCTGTGAGAAATGAAAGCTAATTTCGCTTGGTTTGCATATACGGCAGACACATGTCACATAGTGCTCGTAGCTCTTAGAAGGCCAGCTGTCTGTGATGTAGAGTTAGATATTGATATGAAACTGCCACACAACTTTCAAGAAGACTAGTCACTTGCACTTCTGTTTAAATTCTGTTACTACTGATGTGAGACAGTCAAAGGTATATTGCATAGAATAAAAACCAGTGTGAACACTGACAAGTCAAACGGGAGAAGTTCATATAAAAATTACAGATAACTTCATAGAATAAAAACTCAGTGAACACTGACGAGTCAAACGGGAGAAGTTCATTTAAAAATTACAGATAATGTGAGGAAGTCATTTTTCCAGAAAAGCAAGTTAATTTTATTTATGAAATGCATACATTTTAATAAAATATAGTTAATTCAATTTACATCTTGGATTTAGGGCAATGAAATTGATTCTTCAACTTTTACGTAATATGTGAGATTTTTAAAGTTATCATTTACCTAAAATGATACTTCTTGGGTTTCCAAAGAGTTTTAACATTTCAAGGACGTTCCTGTAGCTTTTCAATATTAGTTTTGAATTATGCAAATCCCCCATGCTCCCATTGTCATGCTTGTCTTCATGTTTTCCTCCGTCGTGGGGGTGTCAGCAATGGAGGTGAATGGTATTCTTTGATGTCAGTAGCTTTCTTCAAGAAGTATCCTCAGCAGCTTAGTAGAAATGACCTTTTTCCTTTACTCTTATGTGCTCCAGAATAAATGTATTATGCCACAGATGTATTTTCTCCTTGGATTATGTGATAATGGTGCTCTCTATTTACATGACCTAATTCCAAAGAACAATTAAACTACCTTGGACATTGTAGTGAAATCTATCACTCATCTCATCTCCTTTTAATCTTCACAAATTGACTTGTAAAGCAGTTAAGGGTGTTTTTATACCTGGTTTTCAGAAGAAAATATGAAGGTTCACAAGATTAAGTAAATACATCAGTAAAGTTAGGATACAAATATAGGGGTTTTTGATGCTATTGGGCCTGTCTCTTCTCACATTATTTTGACGACAAAGTTACCAAATGTAGAATCTTGAATGTAATAAATAAAGTATCTTCAAGTCTTAATAAGAAAAGTAAAAATGAATCTTAAAGAAATGTTTTATTATTTATTCAATTTTATCATCTTTTTTTTGGTTTGTTTTTAATTTGCTATAGGACACATGCACTCACTAGAGAGAAAGAGAGAGAGAGAGGGAAAGTGAAAAAACAAGCAGTCAGGTCTAGGACTCGAACCTCAGTCACCCATGTGAGAGTCCAGTGCCTTAACCATCATGCCGCCTGCTGACCCCAAAGAGAGAAAATTAATTCCTACAAAAATATACCCCAGTGCCTTGTGGTTTTCCTATAGTATGAAGAATTGTGCCCAAAAAGTTCAATAACACCTGAAACTTTGATTTATATTTTTACTTTAGCTTTTCTTGAGCACCTCTAGATAATCAAAAAATAAAAATTTTGTTTCAGTCAAAGAATCTTTAACTTAAACTCTAATAAGAGATAGAAGATATCATTTACTAAATAGTCTGGTACCAGATATATAATAACATTTTTATATCCTAGAACATTATTCAGTGAATGTTTCAGGCACTACTATTGAATTAATTTTCTTTTGGACTAAATAACTTCAAGTTATTTAATTAAATTGGATTGTAAGATAAGTCATCATGTATTTCTTTCTATACAAAAATGCATCATGACTTTTCCAATAATGCAATATTTTATAATTTTTTAAGACTTCTAAATGAAATGGGTTGGTTCTTAAAGCAGACACCTATTAAAAATCTCTCCTTTTTAAGTAAGAAGTTCATATTTTGGGGGGAGATCTTAGTTACATTCTAAAAATTAAGAATCGTGGGAATCACTTTGTTTAGACTATTTAGTAAAGCAAAAGAATAGTATTCACCTCATATCTATGTCTTGACTTAATCTATCTTAGTATATATTTGTTGTTCACTAATATTTTCTTTGTGTTCTCATCCATTGCCATAGATTAGGCTACCAGAGAGAGGCTAAGGACTCTTGTTTTCTAGCTCCAGTTCAGAATGTGTCCTTAGTTACAAATGATGTACCTAATCCTTTACTTTAATAGGTCTATTCTGATATCTTAATGACAGCTTAAACGAATGATTTCACGGTCCTTCCCACACTCCCAAATCAGTCCCTCCTCTTATGATTGCAATTTCATTCAATGATGACAATGTACGCCGAGTTTCTAGGCCAGCAGTTTAGGAATCAACCTTAGGCTCCCTCTCTTTCTCACTCCTCCTTTGTCAAATTTTATTATTGCTTAATTAATCAAACTTTTTAGGATTTATTTATTGAGAAAATTCTATGATTCCAAACCTCAACTTGTCAACATTTTTTTACTTCCAGTGTCATCATTATACATCAGATAGTCACTGCCCTCTCTCATCTGACTGGGATAGAGCCCCTTGGCATTTCTTTTTATTATTATTATTTAAAATTTTTACAGTGGGACCAGCAGTTAGCATAATGGCTATGTCGCTGGACTCCCACGATAGTCGACCGCGGTTCGTGCCCCTGACCCTGTGGCTTAAAACTCATGCCGGGCGCATGTGCATGCAAGCCCAAGATCCCGAGAGGAGAATGGAGGAGAAGGGATTGCGGCGTGGCCATCCCCCCTGGGGGATGATTTCTCGCTTTCTGTCTCTCTGTCTCTCTCTCTCGTCTGGCGAGTGCATGCACCCTATAGTGAAAACCTCTCAAAAAACAAAACAAAACAACAACAACAAAAAACAAAAACCAAACAAACAAAAATAATTTTTTGCAGTACAGCACATGAGAGAGACAGAGAGAAAGCAAGAGATCATCCCCCAGGGGTATGGCCACACTGCCATCCCTTCTCCATTCTCCTCTCCAGATTTTGGGCACGTATGTACACATGTCTGATGTGATTGTCAAGCCACTGGGACTAGGACTCAAGCAATGTTCAACTACGTGGGTGTCTAGCACCTTAACTACCATGTCACCTGCTAGCTCTAGGGACCCTTGGCTTTTCTTTGTATTTCATATCCCACCCTTCTGGCATCCACACTTTGCTCTTGTTTACACAGCAATCATTAACAAAAGCAAATCTAATTACAAACTCACTTTATGTAAAATTCTTTCATAGCTTCCTATTGCTTTTTTGGGGGAGGAGAGAGATTTTTGCTATATGGCACATTGACTCACCTGAGAGAGACAGAGAGACAGAAAGCAAGAAATCACCCCCCAGGGGGGATGACCACATTATAATCCTTTCTCCTCCATTCTGAGACTCTCAGGATCTTGGGCACACATGGGCACCCAGCATGAACTTTAAGCTGCCATGTCAGGACTCAAACCACAGTTGACTACATGGGAGTCCAGTGACCTAACCATTACGTAAACACCATCTGCTGGTCTCCCTATTGTTATTTTTTTAAGAAATATTTTAAGTGCTTAATACGGACAGTAAGTCCCTATAAAGTTGTGCTTTTTCCTGCCTCTTGAAGTTCAGCTTTCACTCCTCTCTGTCCCCATGTCTCTATGCTTCAGTCCAGTGAAACTGACTTCAGTTCATTTTATTCGCACTTACTGTTTCATGTCCCGAAACAAGAGGTTGCTTTTCCTGCATCTCTATTCCCTCCCACTACATTTTTACATAAATGTGTTTATTTTTTATGTAAAAGGAGACTGCAAAACATTTGTGGAAATGAACTTAAAGTATTAATTTATTTTAGTGAAAAAAATGAAAATTCGTTCATAGGGAACCAGCAGTTAGTGTAATGTCTATGTCGCTGGACTCCCATGTAGTCGACCGCTTAAACTCACGCTGGGCGCGTGTGTGTGTGCCCAGGATCCCGAGAGGAGAATGGAGGAGAAGGGATTGCAGCATGGCCACCCCCCTGAGGGGGGTGATTTCTCACTTTCTGTCTCTGTCTCTCTGCCTTTCTGGTGAGCACACATGCCAAATAGCAAAAACCTCTCCAAAAAAAAATTCATACATAGTTTTTCATAATATACATTTTCCATGAAATTTTTGAATATCTTACTTCCTTTGACAACATGGGTGGATCTGGAGGACAGGCACAGAAATAAAGTAGGTACCAAGGACAAATACCACACTATACTATAGAAGTAAAGAGGAGAATGATGAGTACTAGAGACTGAGGGTTTAGGGGGTTGAGCAGTCATTGATCAAAAAATACAAAATTTCATTTAGATAGAGGGAACAAATTCAAGATATCTCTTGAACAACATGGGGGCTATTGTTAACAACAGAATAGCACATTTTTAAAAAATTATTTTCTTTTTAGATTTTTTTTTTCCCATAGGGTGCGTGCACCCACCAGAGACAGAGAGAGGGAAAGTGAGAAATTTGTCCTCCCTCCCCCCAACCAAGGAATAATAGTCTTGCCACAATCCTTTCTCCTCCATCCTCCCCTGGGGTCTTGGGCATGCACACACACAATTCAGCATGATTTTCAACGTGTCAGGTCTGGGACTTGAACCTCAGTTGGTCATGTGGGAGTCCAGGTTTTTAACCACCATGATGCTGCTGGCCCCAACATAGAAAGAGCATAGTCTTAAATATTGCTAAGAGTATAGATTTTAAGTGTTCCCACCACATACACACAACAGATACGTGTTTACTTGTGTTTAGCCATACCACCATGAAAACATGTTTCAAAACATCATGTTGTACATAATGAATATATACCATTTTTGTCAGGGTTAAAAAAAAAAATGAATGCATCAATATGGCAGCACTTACCAAGTTTCATCAGTATTTATCCATGTTCTACCCTCTTCTTGCCTTTAGTAGGGTCCGTGAAGTAGCAGGGTTTTAGCAGGGCCCATGGGAACACACCTGGAGACTACATTTCCCAGCTCTTCATGTCTGTTTGCACCCGACTAAGTTCTCGCTAATGGAAAATAAGCAGCTGTGTTATAGACAAGTCCCATGCCAGTTCCAGAAGAGAAAACTGCTTCCTCTCCATTTCTTCTCTTCCTTTCTTAGGTTTAGAGTAAGCTGGCTTTGGGACCAGCAGATGGCATAATGATTACATTGCTGAACTTCCATGTAGTTGAGTGTGGTTCAAGTCCTGGACCTGGCGGCTTAAAACTCCAACCAGTGTGCACATGTGCACGCATGTGTGTGTGTGTGCCCAAAATCCCGAGAGGAGAACAGAGGAGAAGGGATTGCAATGTGTTCATCCACCGGAGGGGATAATTTCTTACTTTCTCTCTGTTCTCTATCTCTCTCTCTCTGGTAAACACACGTGCCCTATAGCAAAAATCTTTCTTAAAATAAATATATAAATCAAAAAACAATGAATAAATAAATAAAATATAGAGTAAGCTGACTTCACACATGTAGAGGAGACAATGGTGGTGGAGTAAAGAGTAAAAAACCAAATGTGGGTCCTAAAAACACCTGCAGAGAGGGTCAGCAGGTGTGGTGGTTAAAGATGCTTTAGTCCCATATGACCTATCATAGTTCAAGTCCCAGACCCAGTGACTTGCTTTCTCACTTTCTCTGTCTCTCTGGTGAGTGCACATATCCTATAGCATATTGAAAATTAATAATAATGATGATAATAATAATAAAATTAAACAAATCTTAAAAAAAAAAACAGTACTTGCAGAGATGATCCACTTGAACTGGGACTGAAACATGAGGAGAAACACAATTCAAAAAGCCCACTAAATTTTTGTTAATTTTGCCCTTAATGCTAAAAGGTCCATCAATCACCAGAGAGAGAATAAGACAGAGACAGAGATAGAGAGATAAATAACATCCCCCCATGGGGTATGGTCACACTAACTTTTTATCCTGCCATTTCTTTATATCATCAATATTTGGGGCATGCTTGCATCCATACCCAGTGTGTTTTTCAAGCCACTGGGGCTGAAATTTAAATTGTAGTCAGCCATGTAGGATCTAGCCTTCTATGTGAGACCCTCAGCCACCATGCTACATGGCCAGCCCAGGACTCTGTATTTTTGTGTCTTTATTATTGTCTTTTTGATTCAATAAATAGTACAATTAAATATAAACATATATATGTATGCATATTATCTTTGTTTCCATGCTGCTGACAAAAATATCTAAGACTGGGTGAATGTAAGAGAATAGAAATTTATTTTTACTCATATTTCTGGTCACTGGAAACTCTAAAGGCATCTCAAAAAGGCAGAAGGTAGAATGTTTAGCGGAGCAGAACTTCGATCCATGGGGCCTTCTCCCCGCCTCATTTCTTCTCTTGATGTACATATTAGAACTCAACCGTGGAGCATCCCCTCTAATGACATTATCACACCCAGATGTGTTATCCTGAGACACTATGAAAGGCTTAAGTTTTCATTTAGTAATACAATAAAGTCTCAACACAAAGCTCTGTGGTAACAGGGAAATTCCAATACATGAAACCTTGGGGGACCAGCTACTATCCAAACCGTAACACATACATACGTACATGTGCATATGTTTATTTAAAAATCTACTAACACGAAGTTGAAGGAATGGGTTTTTGCTAAATTAAGGACAGAAGAAATCCTTGCCATTGTAAAAACACGATACAATTAGGGAAGAAATAGCAAGGAAGTAGACTTTAAATTTTTTCACTTATTTTGTGTGTGTGTGCAGAACATGCTTGAAAATAGACTACTTTGTACAGCACACATAAATAGATTTAAAAACAAACTGTAAATGTTTCATGATTGTTCTCCCTTTGCACAGTGATAGCAGCCTTCAAGTAGGTTAAATAAAAAAGATGCCTTTCTCCATGCCTGGACTTGATGGAATCATATTTAATCTCAATATTCTGCATAAAACTTTATTTAAAAACATGAAAATAACATATGCATATACATATATATTTGTATACACACACACACGTTTAAAAATGGCTTAGTAACATTAACCTGAATTTTAGCTGTAGCTCTGGATCTCTAAAAAAGCACATAAGCAATATTAACAGCATAAATATATGCAGGGCTTATTTAATTTCTGTTTCCTTATATTGTTGAAATTTCCTTGTACTTACTATATATTAACTTCCACATTGAGCTAACATCAATAGTGTTCATAGTGAAAGCTATCCAGTTGAAATATCGTTAACCAGAATGTTACATATTGTCCTGGGTTTTTCCCCTCCCCTTCTAATCCTGTTATTCATTATTAATCTGTGATTTAAGAGCCTCTGGGTAAGCCTCCCATTAGTCATCCCCAGAGCAGCACCAAGTCATTTACAAAAATAGAGAGTACTTTAGGGGTCTTACTAACTTAGAGAATACCTCTTAAGCAGTCTCATGTTTACAGCCATAGAAGGCAAAATGTTTCTTCTGATTTTATAGATGCTAATGGAAGCACGATGATCTAAATTTGGCTTCCCAAATTAGTATCATTACCAGAAAGCCTGAATGCCCACAAGATGGGCTGGTGACAACTCGATTGTGTTCAGACACTTTCCAAATTAGGTGCCGTGTTTGAAAACTTGGCCAAGTGAGATTGACACAAGCTACTCAGGGAACAGGGAGAAAAACAGAAGGCAGATCAAATTGGGGCCTGCCAGTCCTTGACAGGCTTGCTTTAACTTTCTCTGCCTGAAGTTCTTTGTCTTTTATTCTCTCTTCACTAAAATTGTGACACAAAGGTTATGATAAGCATGTGAAAATAGCTAGTGACTTATTAATGTCGGCTATGACTTGAGCATCAGAGAACAGCACAATGTGGCTGCAGCGATTGCCTTTCGTTCCTTCCATATTTTGCAGCCAATCTCTTGAGCTGTCCAGAAGTGTCATATTCCTTCAGTGAAATAAGATCAGTGCATTAATATGCTCTTCTACCTCCAAGCTCATAGTCACTTGTCACATTAATATTTTGCTTAAACCAACTTTTCCTGAAATATAAGAATGCAAATTACTCCATTCTTGAAACCCCACGGAAAGCGTTTTTTTTCCCCCAACATTCAATTTACACATATCTCGAAGTAATGGACATTCTTAACAAACAGGAGTTTTCATTTATTCTTTTCATCCAAATGGAATTGAAAAGACAGTAATGAAATGGTTTTTCATGAAGTGAATTTTCTAGTTAATATCTTTCACAATATTAAGTTTTGAAGCCTTAAATAAAAACTCTCTCTTCAGTTTTGGGACATGAGTTTTTCTTTATTTTTTTTACTATCCACCATTTTATTTTGTTTTAATGAGGCTGTCATTTTTATTGGCTTACATTTAAGTACTGCTATGTAAAGGCCATCCTTGAAGAGCTGTAGCTTATTTTGTTTTATTTTTTTTTCGTCCTTCACAAATGTAGAGCATATTGTCAATGGTAATAATAGAGAAAGAAAGGGAGACAGCTGCTTTTGACAAGGTCTCACCATGCCATAACCCTTCCCTTCACAGCCTTCCAGCCAACCAAGCTCACAGGCATTTCTGGCATGTTCAGGTTGACCTGGAATCTGAGCCACGGGCCTCCCAGATGACTTCAATATTACACAGTCATGCCCTGCCGTCTGTGCCATCGTGACTGGCCCAAAAGCATACATACATTTTGATTCTCACTCTTCTGTCTGAAATAAATTTTTGTCCAGTATTACCGTTTTTATATTTACATTCCTATTGTAGATTTGGATTGTAATTGCAAAAGAATTTAAGAGAGTAAATCATTTTGTCAAAGCTTACATTTTACTCAAGTTATAGTAAAACGAACTGAATATATAATGTTTCAATATATATTGAGGAAAGTATTAATAATATTTAAATATATGGCTGTTTTTATCATGTGTATCCTAAGTACTTTATACATATTATTTCTCGTTACCTCACCGTAAGCCCTATGAGAAGTTTTATTATTCCAGCTTTATAGATTAAGAAACTGACTCTTTCAGCAACCTAAAAACTTGTTTAAAGTATTAAGTAACTAAATAATAGGAGACTAAGATTTCAGTCTTAAAGAGAAATACAGAATTTGTGATTATGTTTACATCTACTGGGTACCCATGTGTCTCATAAGCAAATTAAATTTTCATCTTCCCTTAAAGTCTGTCGTACCATAAAACTCTAAGTTTTATTGTAGGCTGAGAAAATATGATGGATTTGACTTCTGTTCACACATATAGACAAGTATTAACTTATCTCTCTGTAAGAGATCAGGTTCCTTTATTCTAAAGTTTCAGTCTCTTTGCACCTGGCATTCTGCACACCTACATTTCCGTCCAAAACCTTCAAGGATAACTACAGTCTTCTGTGCCAAATATATCTAAGAAGAAATCTTAGATTTTTACTTTTACAGAAGAACTAATTAATACACATAAAAATAATGTGACTTGCTCAAAGTTGAGATTTTTATCGTATTGGACCATCTGTGTGATCTTTTGCAAATCACTTTATTTCTCCAAGCTTCAGTGTGTGTGACCTGTAACATGAGCTGTTGGTTATGAACTTTGCATTCTTCTGCAATGTCACCATGCATAGTGTGTTGCTTTCAGGGCTGGTAGTGGCAGAGCCACGCCAAGAACAGAAATCAGGGCTCCATTCCTCCTGGTTTCCCAGTCATGGTCTTTACTTGAATTTGTGTCCATGCAGCTCTGAGATAGGCAGGCTTGTCTCCGATCTAGGTGAACAGAATCGATGTGCAGATGTCTCTCTGTCACAGAGTTGTGGGAGGACAGGGCCAGTGCTGTGCAAACCACTGGATATTGAAGTCCAACCTTCTTCTTTTTCTTTGAGAGATTTTCACTATAGAGCACATGGGAGAAATCACCCCCAAGAGAAGATGGCTATGCCACAATCCCTTTTCCTCCATTCTCCTCTCTGGATTTTGAGTGTGTGCATACACACACACACACACACAGTGTGCTTCAAGCCGCCGGGTCCAGGATTCAAATTGTAGTCTACCCCATGGGAGTCCACCACTACATCACTTGCTGACCGACAAAGTCCAACCTTCGAAAACTTCTGTGGTGGAGAATCTTAATAACAACACACTGAAATGTTTACACATTATTCGGAGTAATGATCAATGGTAATATTTAAAACAAAATTGCAGAAGAGGAATCAGCACTTCACTGTTCCTAAAAAGTGTGCTTTGCTTTGAATATGAATTGAATTCCTTTGTACTCTGTATAAAATCCATTCCACGCAATGAGTTTTCACTTTGTGTTGGACGCTTTGTAGTGGCTTATTTGAGGCAAACCCACATAAGGAAGATCATTATTCCTTTTTCTGTTCTTTAAGTCAGTGTCATGTGCCAATGTCCTGCTGACGAGCCAACAGAGGAAATGACTGATGCTCAGTTTCTCAGTCACTTGGTGTTTTTTAGCCACTCTGGATTGCATGGCATTAAGCAGTCTCTATGTATTTTCTGTACTCTTATGAAGTTTGACTGAAACTACACATGACATGCATAGTACACACACACACACACACACACACACACACACAACTAAGCCTGCCTATGAAAAATAATAAATAATAATAAATAAAATAATAATAAAAATAATAAATGGTAGCCATTATTTTCCTTATAAAAGAGCTCACACAAAAGCTAGATTATCTCTATGGAAGCTTCCATCATCATCATCAACATCATCATCATCTTCATTATTATTACTATTTTGAGAGATTTTTTACTATAGAACATGTGTGCTCACCAGAAAGAGAGAGACAGAGAGACAGAAAGAGAGAAATCACCACTCAGGGGGGATGGTCATACTACAATCCTCTCTCCTCCATTCTCCTCTTGGGATCTTGGGCACGCACGCACATGTGCCCGGTGTCAGTTTAAGCCACTTGGTCTGGGACTCAAATCGCAGTTGACTACATGGGAGTCCAGTGACATAGCTATTATAGCAACTGCTGGTCCCAGAAGCTTCCATTATTGATTGAGACAAATATTAAATGTTGTTACAGTTTGTGATATTTTGTAGTCAACACAAGACAAACTATCTTTCAAATGATATAAGTACTTAAAAATGTCATCCCAAGAAATTAAACGTATTAAAAAGCTGACATAAATATTTTTTAGGAAGCATATCAGAAATCAGAGTAGAGTTGCAGAGTTCTAGAGGCACTCTCCCACTCTCTCACAGATCATATTTTTCTTTTTCAAAAAAAAGTTTGTAATGAAAAGTTTCTTAAAATTGTAATTGCTGGTTTACATATAATCTTTGTACGTCGTAGTGTGATACAGGGTAGATTTTTAAAGCATGTATACAGTGTGCACTAATCAAATCAGAGATGCATGCATTATTGTGTTTGTTACTTGTTTTCTTCCAATACCCACCCCCCATCACCACCATGCAACTTCTAGTATCTCTACTTATTCTATCTACTTCTATTCTATGGAGTCCTTTCCCTTCGCTAGAAAGTTAAGACACTTGGTATGTGTTAAGTGAGGACATATATAGTTGTATTTGTCTTTTATACCCTGGCTCATTTCACACATCATTCTATCTTCTAGTTTGGTCTGTTTGATGTCAAATATCAGGTCATTGTTGTTTATGACTGAATTGTATTCCCTTAGGAAAATATGTCATATATTTTCTTTATCCATTCACTGCTTGTTGGGAACTTAGGTCAATTCCATGTCTTCACTATTGTGAATAATGTGCTGTAAACATGGATGCACAAATGTCTGTCAACACAGTGATTCCTTGTCCTTTGGGTATTAATGCAATAGTGGAATTACTGAGTCAAACAGTAATTTTATTTTTAGATTTTTGAGGAGCTCCAACACTGTTTTCCAAGTGACTGTTAATTTACAATCTCATCAACAGCATATGAGGATTCCCCTTTCTCTGCAACTTTGCTAGCGTTTGTTATTCTTGGCGGGGTTGTTTCAATGATAGCCATTCTGATCGGAGTTAGGTGATATCTCATTGTGGTTTTAATTTACATGTCCATTATGATAAGAGATTCTGAACAGTTTTATATGCTTTTTAACCATTTGTATGTCTTCCTTTGAGAGTTGTCAATTCAGACTGATTGCCCATTTTAAAAATTGAATTATTAATTTTCTCTTAAGGACTTAGTGTTAAAATATATACAACGAGGATTCCCACAAACCACTGACTTCCAACTATTTCCAGAACAAGGTTCATTTTCCTCAATGAACCTCACCATCCAGTTATTTGACAAAGCACTTGCCTTGCAATGATGATGAATTCATATTTTAGATAAATGTGAGATTTTCATTGATTTGGAAACTTCAAAAATGATAGTTGTATTTGGACATTTCTGTGATTTCCTAGGATTATTTCTTAGAAAGCTCATCCTAAATTTCAGTAACCATATGTCGCTGTGCAGCATATAAAAATATTTGTTTGAATTACTCAGAGTCCCACAGACAGCACGGAAGAGTTATTGTATTCTTTTAAGTTTTAATGTAACTAACATTTAGTAAGAGACATGCCAAGATTTAGTCAAGTCTTGCTAGTAAGTGCTAGAATAAAGTTCAACACTTTCTGGCTTTGAATCCTCTGTGTATTTTATCTATATCTTATTACATCCTGAAAGGATCTGAAATATAAATGGGATGCCCACCAGCCACTTAGAAGTTCAGAATGTTTACAAGACAAAAACAGGGGCTTTGATTTATGACTCAGTTCTTTGATAGTTTTTTATTCAAATTTTAAATGATTACTACCCTATTGTCAGGTAACATATACCATGAGAACTCTCAGTTGGGTAAGCCAGATGGTGCAGCGCGGAGACAGAGGGAAGACCCAAGTAGATTAAGTATGGAGCTAGAGGCGGGCATATGATTAGAATGCAAAACCTCCATCCTCCATCCAGGCTTTTGATGCCGGGTTTCTCTCTCCAAATGTTTTACGCAGTTGCCAAAAAAATCTGCATAGAAATAATATTCATTTGTGCTTGCAGCATTCATTAGTTACCCTGAATTTTCTCTGAATATCAAATACATGCCCAAGTGAGATGAGATAGAAAGGCAGCAGGCAATGCAATCCAATTATCCAAGGAGTATTTCTAGTCTTCAGCAGAGCAGGATGGCCAAAGCTCGAAGCCCCTGTACATGATCTTTAATAGCGTATATTTTGGGGTTTGTGTTGGTCATCAGCTCTAAAGAACCAAGTGAGTTGCCTAAAATAACAAAATCTTATATGCAGTTCTACTTTGAACACAGACTTCATCTTACTCCAAATGTCTCCATTGTAACAACCCCGCCTTCACTTGTCTTGGAATCTCCTGTGCACGACCTCACATTAAATCACTCACATGTTTCTTACGTTTCTATATCCTGTTTTCTTCTGTTTGTAGTTCTAGCCAACTTACATTTACTTCTTAAGTGACAGCATGCTTCAGCATATTTTTCATTGTTTACTGATTCATTTATGCAACTGAGCTACAGGGTGTCAGTGAACTGACTACAGGATGACACATAATGTTGGCAGGCAAGGCATGAGAAAAATCAAGGGAATATGGGCGGGCATTCCAGATTGTTCAATCGAGGAGATCTATGATCTCCAATCAATATTCTTTGCTTTCAAATTGTTCCTGGATTTATACGTAGTGATGCTATCCAGAGCTGTATATTTCCATCTGTGCTTATAATTGCAATTTTGATTTTTTTATTTGGATTATAAACCTATCCCAGCTAGATTTTTTTCCTATGACCACATTCTGGATGGCAAAAATGAGATCTAGTTAATATTATAAGCATATTGCAGTTTAAAAAGTACTTTTGCATTCCACCCTAGGAGGGATGGTTTCATTTACATTTTAAAGATAAGGAATTGAGCTTTACTCATTACAACTGGCCATTCAGTGCAAGTGACTTTCCTTTGATTCTGTGAAGTGCAAATCCCAGCCTTTCTTCAACAGGTAGTTTATGTTTACTGAGAGAACAGCTTTCTGAAACTATTGCCAGTCAGCCTTGTTTCTAATAGTTCTCTTCTTCACTAGGTGACTATTTTCTGGGCACCTTCTTTTTTTTTTTTTTTTAAATCTGTTCTTCATTTTATTTTCATTTGATGAGAAAGAGAGAAAGTAAGAAAGCAAGTCACCAGGTCTGGGACTTGAACTGTGGTCAGCCACATGGAAGTGTCCAGCGCCCTAGTCACCATGCTACCTGCTGATCCCAAGAAATCACCTCCCCTTCCCGAGGGTTTGGCCACGCCGCAGTCCCTTCTCCTCAACTCTCCTTTCAAGATTTTGCATACACACATGTGCCCAGTGTGTTTCAAGCCGCCAGGTCTGGGTCGGTCTTGAAACATGGTCATCCACATGGGAATCCAGCGACATAACTATTATGCCATCTGCTGGTTCCTCTGGGCACCTTCTAAGTGCCAGCCTCTGTGCCTATTACTGAGTAAATATAGGTGTTCAAGATGCCGTTGCTTAGAGTTTGATAGTTAGTTGTGCCATTTTCCAAATGATCCAGTTTCTCCAGGCATGTCAGGATTTCACTTCCCATATCCCTGGTTTTATCTGAGGTGTGTGACTAGGTCTGTCGGATAAGTTATAAGAACAAGTATCATTTTAGATTGAGTAGTTGTCATTATGAGACTGGTCAGCATCTTTGCTTATGACGGAAATGCTCCAAGCACGGCTGTACCATCAGCCTGGTTCTGACAGTGAGGACAATGACAACATAAAGAAGAGCCCACAATGTATATGTGTGGGCATTTGATGTGAGAAGTGATGACATTTTGTTTTACAAAATCACTGAGCTGTGGACGATTGCTATCACTGCTGTGTAACTGCTGTGATCCTGACTGGTACAGAAGCTTTCAAATTAAATTTCAAACTTTATTTCCAAGTTCTTCATTATAAATGGAAGAATACACATCATGTATATTATTAAATTATATAATTATATCATTATATGTTATATATTAATATTTTATATAATATAATAATATACTATATAATTATGGTTTAATATATGTTATATTATAATGTTATATATAATATTATATATGAATATCTTATATATCATACAATTATATATAATATGATATATAACACATGCATATATAACACATAGATACTATATGTAGATGTATAGATATATTCAATATTTTATGCACTAAAGCACAAAATACAGGCATCTGAGTTTGTTGTAGTCTATCAAAGCTCTCCTTAAATTGACTTCTAATGTAACAAGAGGTACAAGCAGATAGAAAAAAACATGCTTTTACATAAAATCTCTAATTTTGTAGCATGTTATAGAAATGAGTCAATAAAATATAGTTTCTTTTTCCTTTGGGTTACTATCCACATTTACCCCTACCACTTACCACTATTAATAAATTCCAAGGTAAAAAGTATTTATTGGTAAGAAACTTTATAATTTGTTCCCAGTTCTTCAATGTTAGATCCACTGTTCAAATAGTTTATAACATAAATATGTGTGAATGAAACAAAGATTACTTTTTAAAAACATTATTTATTTAATTTTGCTTGTTGTTATGATTATTATTATAATAGAGCAGAAAAAGACACGCACACACACACATGCACACACACACACACACACACACACACACACACGCACACACAGAAGAGTGGGAAAGCAAGCCGCCAGGTCCAGGGCTTGAACTGCAGTCAGCCATGTGGAAGTCCAATGCCTTAACCACCACATCACCTGCTGGCCCAAATATATCAATCATGTCGCATATATTTTAAATCAATTAGTAGAAAAAAGATAGTGTATGAGAAAATATTTTGAATAAAAAGACTGAAATGTGATGAAGCAGACTGTGTGAGCTTAGAATGTCTCACCGAAGGAGACAAAGAAACTATTTTTCTATATCCCACCTTTCCTCTGTCTTCTCTAGAAACTTACAGATAATGAAAATAGATAACTTTTGGAAACACATTATTTTTGTTCTGTGGGACCCGAGTTTGGGAAATGTCAAAAGGCTAAAGGGGGAAGTCTAGAAGAGCAATTAGGAGGCAAGGGTGAATAGATTGCTATTTAAAAGGCATCTAAAATATTGATACTGGTGTCTGAGTCCCACTCAAATTCTGATCATAAGACAACTGAGCTGTAACATCAAGACTATCTAGATGTTTACAAGTGGGAGACTTATTTTAATTGAGAAAATTGCTAATGTGTAAAATGGGTATGTGTTCTTTTTGGAACTATTGTGGAAAAAAGCAAGCCAAGTGATGACAAATGGAGAGACTTATGTACATTTCTGGCTGGCCTCTGCTAACTAATGTGGTACTAATTGGGGCTCTCCAGGGAAACAAAAGTGATAGGATATATATATAAAAACACATACATGAGATCTTCAGGAAAATGTGAAAATGTGTGTTATAAAAAACTTCCCATGGATTTCAAAAACTTTTGCACTAAAATAAACTCATGCTTTTATTTGTATCTTTCCATGAACTTTGTGAAGTCCTCGCATATATGTGATGTAGTTTTACAAAATTATGCAGGAAGAAGTGTCCCGCAATCTGCTGTTTGCAAGGTAGAGATCCAGGGAATGCAGTGTGGAGTTCGAAGGCCTAAGAGCCTGAGAGCCAGTGTTCCAGTTTGAGTCTGTGAAGCCTGAGACCCTGTACTGAGGGCAGTGGCAGGTTGATGGCGGTAGAGAAAATATTTCACGCTTCCCTGCTTACTTTTGTTACATTGAGAACCTCACAGATTGGATTATGCCCACTAGTTCACCAATTCATACCTTTATCTCTTCTTGAAACATCTCCACAGATACACTCAGAAACAATGTTTTTAAACAGGTATCTGGGCATTCCATAGCCTAGTCAAGTGGACATATAAAATGAACCATCATGGTTATATAGGTATTATGTTATTTAAGTCTCAAAGGTATCCTGAAAATTGATTTTATTCCTTCGATTGTTTGATGTCCTCCAGCTAACCAGTAGTGGACTACAATTCCATGCAATTTCTACTTGACTACAAAAGCTATCTTTTTTCCAGTAGAAAGGCCCAAATAACAATGTTTTGTTATCAGAATGGCATGCCTGTCATTTAACTACTGAGAATTTAACTTGTCTTCAAATACAAGCTTTCCAGTTTTTTTAAAAGTTAGAAGAATGTTAGAAATGTATAATACTTTGATGTCTTGGTGATACATATATTTTCTTCCTAATGTTTCTCAGAAAGCAACTGAGCTAATATCAGCAATAGTCTTCAGTAGGTGATTTTAAATCTCCAAGTCAATGAGTAGTAATATGCATTGTGTCCCTGTCAGCTAAGATGTATATGATGGTGGGCACTCCTAAACGCCATAAATTCCGAAAGGAAACCCTTATGGGTCATTTTTTTTCCCCTCACAAAACACCCAGCCTTCCTTTGCATAAAAGCAAGAGACTCTAGGGAAACTTACACGTTAATATTCATATCAGTAAGGGGAATAAAAGTGACTTGGCTAGCAGCATACAAAATTGAGGACATCTGAAAGACTCATAGTTCTACCCTGTCAACTGAAAAGCATCCAACTCATTTTCCTTCATGCTGTGCATGAGAGTAACTGCAGTAAAGGCTACTCCTGTAGCTGTCACTAAATAACTTGTTCCATGGTATAACCAAGGGCTGGGACAGGATGTTCTACTTCAAAATAAAATTAAAATTAAATCAGATAAATACATTAATATAAGAAAAGGGCATTTTTTATCTACTATGATATTTGAAGTAGTTGAGTTTTATTCCCAGATGGCTTTTAAGTCAACCTGGTGAATTCTAATGTGTTAGTGACGGAAACAGTATTTGGCTTAAATTTCCAATACCCTGACTTAATCCCTTCCAGATTTTTCTATTCTCATGCTATGGAATTAGATGCTGGAGCAGTAGGTGACAAGTGAAAGAGGCCTAACTCCCCCCCCCCCTTTTTTTATTAGCACAAATAGTACTGTCATTAAAATACTGAAACAAATTAAGACAAACAAACAAACTACTCCATTTCTGTTTTGTTCAACTCATATTGTTACTTTCGTTTAACTTTATTTTTCATAGCAAAATATTTAAAGAAAAGAAGGTCATATAGAAATGTATTTAAATAATTAGAGAGGTTTTTCATTTTAATGAAGGAAAGCTCCCAGGAATGAGGTATCCTAGTCATTTTTCACAATGTTTTTCTAATGTCACTAATTCCTCTTCACTGTAATGGGATTTTGTGTCATTGACATTCTCATGAGATTTTTATAATATAAATCCATAGACATGATGTTACAATGTCAAATGAAATAAGCTGGCAAGTCTATGGAGATATATGTCAATGATGCAAATATTTCTACCTGTAGAAGTAGCAATATGTCAAGATGATGGCAAATCATATCAGGGGATTTCTCTGGATACTATTTTCTGGAGCAAAAACAGTGCAAAAAAAAGGATGTCAATGCAATTCTATTGAGACAATGATCTGGTTATCGAGGCTGTAATAAAAGAAAGATTGCTAGTGTTTGTGATCATCTGAATTATTTTTTCTGTATTTGAGGAATTGATGTTGTTATATCAATTGCAAAGAACTTAACTGCTTTCAATAACTTAAAAATACAATTATTGGTATTATAACATGGTTTAAATCAAGAGGAAGAGAGGCAGGATTTTCACATCAAGAGGGCATGCACATTTTACATTGTGCCTATTCTGAATTTTATTATTACCTGTTGAAATAATCATTGATATCCCAGGCTTCCATGCTTGTTTTCAAGGGTCTTTCAACTTTGGCAAAAATCTGAATTTGACATAGCCAGATAGATTCATAAAACTTTCGAAATATGATTTTTTAAAAAAATGAGTTATGACCTTAATCAGATAAATGGAGAGAAGAAAAAACAGGTCATTGATGATTTATTTAATTCTTTCAGCGTATTCAAGATAATGCCACAAGGAGAGTAATTTGACCTTATGGAGTGAAGCAATTTATTATAAATAAGGAGATTTCTGGTGCCATTCATTTAAGTTTCTGCTCTTGGAGAGAGTCCAAAATAAAATATTGAAATTCATGATTCTGAATTACGAGCGCTACTCAATCATTACTGTTTGAGAACCAGACAGAAGGAGTTATTTCCAGCAATGGAGTTACTAGGGTACTGCTGAAGAGCAACCTATCCTGGAATGTCACTTGAAGAAATTGTCAGAATAATGTTGTCACTTGTGAAAGAAGCACTTAAATAAACAAACACATGTCTAAAACCTTTCAAATACCTCAGTATGGTTTTGTTAAGTAGCAGTTAGACATGAGCAGGGACAGGCCTGCCTCCCACCAGGATCACTCTGGCCTACAGTCAGTAATTCCTGATAGGCATGGGTATCAACCACTCTCCGACCTCAAGGCCTAACGCCTGCCTGCTTGTCCCTCTCAAAGCCAAACTCCTGCGAACTCCTGTTTGCCTCAAGCTGAATATGGGCTTAGGCTGTGGCATGTCCTTAAGCTACCTGTGCTCACTTAGCATGTATTGGCATTGCCGTTTTGACCCCAGCCTCACTATCTCATGGCCATTCATGATGCATTCTGGAAAAATGCATGAACAGAAGTGTATAGGTTTGGAATCCCCTGGCTGTCAATCAAAGATGCCCCTCTGGGGCTATGAGAGGGATTCCTCCCCCCACCACCCTCCCTGCCATGGAGAAGACCAGGAGGAGAACACCAGAGCCATCATAAAAGAAACTCATTCAGATAACTGTGGAGCTGGCTGGCTCATCTGGCCTCAGCCAGCTTGATGTCCCTTCTTGAGAGTGTACTTTGCTTTGTTTAGCCAAATGAAGTTTCTAAGCTATCTGCTTGTCTGCTGGCATCTGTCTTTCGTTCTTTGTTGGCAGAACCCAGGAACTGAGGACCACAATCACCTCATAATACTTTCAAGCATGTTTATTTTGCTTTATCATAATAGTCATACAATAAAGATGAAGGCAAAAAGAGTTTTCTATTTTTGCATGGGGAAATGGACATAAGCTCCAATCACCATAGTTCTTTCTGAAAATTTATCTAAGTAGTATCATATAGAATTTGCTTATATCTAAAATATTCAGTTTCACTTATTTCAGGATAATTCAAATGTACACATAAAATCAGACTGTTTTTCCATAATGTCTATGTCTTTCTTACCACCCTATTTCTCCATGTATCAAATTGGAATTAATTCTGTTTTTTCTAAAATGCCCTCATTTAGTTTCTACTTATAAAATTCCATTTCAGGTATTGGGGCTGCTGTCAACCAGGGCAGATTTATTTTTATTCAGCATTTATTATGTTCCAGGAAATTTTATTTCTTGCAATAATGTTCTTTAAAATGAGGTTGTGAACCCTATTTGATAGATAGGAAGTCTGAGACTTGGAGAGGATGAGTAAGTTGCCCAAGTCGAGCAGCATAAGTGAGGATGTTAGAAGGTATAAGTCAAGATTGTGTTGGGCTTGCAAGTTTATGTAATGCTTTGAGGCAGCTCTTTGCTTCATCCATCTGTCCATCCATTCATCCATTAAAAAAGAAAAAAAAAACTTTTTGATAAAAACATTCAATCTGCTATTATTAATTACACTTAGAGAACAAAGAAGTGATTACTGGGCTTCCTGTCTTCTTTCTACCACTAAGCAAACTGTGCCAGCTATTTCTAGCTAGGATTAAGCACAAGAAGAGGTGCTGCATCTTCTGCAGAATTTTTAGATTTAACAGTTAACAGCACATACATTCATGTACAGGTGGATTGTTCTGTCTAACATATGGGGTAATTTCTTATTCTACTTCATTTTTTTCCCTTAAGTTTTCATTGCCTGAACTAGGAGGTTTGGCCTGGACATTATTTAATTTTAAATGAATTTTTTTCTAATAAAAATATATTAATCTCTATCATATCAGCACTTGTCTTAATGTAGGATCAGTTGATAAACTATACAAAATTTTAACCATCTTCATTCCTAATGTGTCCTGATACATGATAAAGGGTTCTTTCAAATTAAAGCAGTATTTTTTCTTTAAAAAAATTGTTGATAAAAATAATTTTGCCATGTGCTAACCTACTTTTTGTTTTCCTTAAATCTAAGATAATATGGATAGTGCTCAAAGTATAGATTTACATAGAGATGTTTTTGTGAAAATGAGAGACAATGTAAGTGTGATTGTTTTATGATATGTTCCTTCATAGAATGTCATGAAAATGTATTAGAAATAAAAAGTATATATAAATGTAGAGTGTATGTAAAAATTCTGTTTGCAAGTAATTGAGTAACATTTGGTTTATACAAAGTCAAAGAGAAGTGAAAGACATTGCTTCATGGCTAGACTTAAAGTTTTGAAGTAGTTTTTCTGTTAAGGGCTCTATTCAGGATTTTAAATGTGGAGGAAAAAAATCTATCAAATAACTGGATATACTTTCTTTATGTATGATAAAACACATTATTTACTGATTAGAATGGCATGGTTCTGTTCATTAATATTATTTTATAGCAAATGTAAAATATTGCACCTGTCATTTCTTAAAATAACACTTAAAAAAAAATGTTACCAGAGGGCACTTTCACCTACCAGGGAGAGACAGAATAATGAAGAGAAACAGAGAGAGGAGAAATGAGAAAGCAACCTCTAAGGGGAAGGGCTGTGTTGCAATCTTGTCTCCTCCACTTAGCCCTCCTTTCAGGATTTTGGGCACACACACACATGCCCTGGCATGTTTGGGCATGTACATACATGTGCCCAGATCTTGGACTCAACCACACAATTTGCCATGTGGAATCCAGACACCTTAACCACCATAGCACCAACTGGCCTGAATTAGCACTTCTTTGTGAATCTGTCTTAAAACTTAAGAAGAATACCAGTAACCCTATTTATGGTTTTATTCATATTTTTAGCCATTAATCCTGATACTTGTCTAAAATGTTAGTCTTCAATACAGCACAAATGTTGAGGAAATACCACAAACACAAGCCCTCTTTATTCGGGGTATCTAAGTAGTCTTCCTTCACTTTCTAGGAGACTTCCTGCTGTGGGTTCTGAATATCTATTTAGACTCTTCTCCAATTTTGCCTTCTTCAGTGGGATTGTTCCCTTTATTAAGGAGACACATTTTCCAATAGCCTGTTCAAGGATGAGGTTCAGTGAAAAATGAAAATGTAACCCCCTAGTTCAAAAATTATGTGTAATTTCAGAATTGTGGCAGCAGAATATTAAATCAAGTGTGGGACCCTTCCAATTCTAAGCATGTGGTCTTGTGCAGTGCATGGGCTACATGTCTGTGAAGCTAGTCCTGGCCTAGTCCCTTCATTGTTATTCCCAGCACTCCTCTTACTTTTGGGGGGAATATCTTACTGTATCTTTCATGCCCACATTCTCATTCTCTTTCTCTTTCTCTCTACAACACAGACTCAGAGGCTGGAGATGCAGAGAATCTTTCTTACATGACCTCTTCCTATTATTCCAAAGCAAAGGTCAGAGAGAGAAAATATATACAGATGTTTCTTAGAATGTTTTGATTATAAAGTATGATGCATGACATTATGGGCATTAGATCTGATTTGATAACTGAAATAGTAGAAGAATTGTACAATCAAATAGTACAGCATGGCTCAGTTTTATTGATAATATCCCTATCTACCAAAAGTGTGCATCTTTTCCAAGCTTGGTGACATACATATGAAAATTAATTCAGCAACAGTGTCTATGAATGTTATGGCAGAAAGGTCAGAGACATTTTTTTTTTTTAAATCAGAGTACAAACATTTTAATCTTTGCTACCACCATTAAAAGAGCAGCTCCCTTCCTTAGGCGTGGAATCTTTTTTAGGATTGATGATGTTATCAGGCCATCCAGTGGCATGGTTAAGGTGGCTGGATAACCCTGTGGAGGATTGCATGGTTTGAGTCCTGGATCTGGAAGCTTGAAAAGCATGTTGGGCATGTGTGCATGCATGCCCCCAAATCCTGAAAGAATGGTGGAATGGAAGAGAAGGGATTGTGGTATGACCATACTCAATCAATGAGGGGTGCTTTCTCAATCTCTCTCAAGCACAAGCACCCTCTAGCAAAAAGAAAAAAAAAGAAAAAAATCAACAAAATGCTATCACCTGCCCTCCTGTCTGATATGTGCTCTGAAAACCATCTTCTTCACTGTGCTCTTTCGATCCTGAATTTCATCATTTCCAAGTTTCGCTTTGCATGTTTCTAAGGTAATCATGATTAATCTGATAGCCTATCAGATGACCTAAAGATACTACATCTTATATTTTTGTTTCCCCCATAAGATAAATTAATTTTTGTTTGTTTTTTAATTGTTATGTTTTCCCTCTCTGATTCTATAGATGATAAAATGACTTCTGGTTTACTAGGTCTGTCAAAGAGATGCTTTAAATGAAATTGCTAATTCCACTCCAACTGAAAAGAAGACTGGTGATAGATATCAGGAATTTCTCCAAAGTATAAAGTCACATACTCAGTTGACTAATTCATTTGTGCTCAGACCCAGCACTGGGTCTATCAGCGATGGCGACACTGAATATAAAAATCTAGTTATTCTCCTTCCTGTCTTTTATGCAAAATGAATGTCGTTGGCAGCTTATTATAGCACTGGCAAAACTAATTTATTCTGTATTTCCACTTAAAACAAGCTTTAGGTCTTATTTCTCCACTTAGAATTCATAGTTCTTGCCATTTTTCTCCTATATTAAAAAAAGAGAGACCTACTTGATCAAAACAATGTAATACTTGAGCAAAAGTTAAAAGTTAGAAATATCTAGAAGAGCAAGATATTAATAATTGGTGTCAAAAGTAATGTGTGCTGAGATCTATATAAATTTAATAGTAACAATTTGTTAAATGTTAAAATGTACTTAGTAAATAACAATTTTGTATTTGTTGATTAACAAGTATAAGTTAATAATTTCAGCTCCTAATACTTCATCTTTATATGATTACCATTTTACTTCTTTTTGGCTTCACTTTACATAATACTATTTTCTCATAGGACGAAAATACTTAATGACAGAACAACAACTTTCTATTTTTTATAAATACTATAGTATTATCCTACTGTACATCATCAGTTATAACTATCTGTTTCAATCTGTGTTTATTATAATTTTCATTTAAGTTTTCATGAATGTTTGTGACTATTTTTCTTTAGTCATTTCAGAGTATACTTTCCACAAAGAATCAGAGAAAACTCATAACCGAAACTTTTTCAAAAAATTCAAATATTGGGCAAATAGGTAGCATGGTGGTTAAAGACGCTGGATCTCACATGGCTAACTGCATGGTTCAAGTCCTGGACTCAATGGCTTAAAACACATGCCATGTATGTATGCGTGCCCAAAATCCCAAGAGGAGATTAGAGAAGGGATTGAAGCATGGCTATCCCCCCTCCAGGTAGTAATTTCTCACTTTCTTTCTCTCTCTTTCTACCTCTGTCTCTCTCCAGTGAGTACCCATGTCCTATAGCCAAAACAAAATCAAATTCAAATCTTATATTATCATTAACTGAATATTTTGGATGAGTGGATCTTTGTGTGTGTGTGTGTGTGTGTGTGTGTGTTGGCCTGAATTGTTTTAACAATTGCCTCACTTCTTCATTTGTTGTACTGTTTCATAAGTGAATATAAGTTAAATTTTATTAATAATTCAACACTGGTTTTGGGTGTACATTGAATTTCTCTAAAAATTGTATTTTATGAAACATAATACATTTTGAAAAGAATTTCATGGTAATATAAATACTAAAATGAAAATTTTTAACAGAAAAATTTGTTTATAAAGAATGATAACTTTAAAGGTATGTCAGTATTGGGCCAGCAGGTGGTGTGGTGTTTAAAGTACTGGATTCCACATGGCTATCTTTGTAGTTCAAGTCCTAGACCTGGAGGCTTGAAAAACATGCCAGGCACGTGTATGTGTACGTGCCCAAAATCCCAGGAGGAGAATGGAGAAAGAATTGGCATAACCATTACCACAGAGAGTTGATTTTACATTTTCCCTCTCTCTGTTCTCTCTCTGGTGAGTTCACACACCCTATGGCAAAAATATATATTTTTTAAAAAGTATGTAAACATCAAAGTGAGGAACAATAATTATAATGCAAATAGCAAGAATAAGTTAATAACTTTATCTGCATTTAGTTTAGAACTTCCCAAATTAAAATCTATCTAGTAACATTTACTCATGGAATAAAGCAAATATTTTTATGTTTCTTGTGTGTGTGTGTGTGTGTGTGTGTGTGTAGCATACATAGAGTATGCTTGAAACACAATACATATATATGTCTATTGACAGCTATGAAGATTTTCAAGTAAAAATGTTCTACCTACATTTAGTTTCATTGACACATTATGCTTGAGTACTTTATTAGTAGCCAAATTTAAATGAGTAATTACTAGTAGCCTAACTTAGAATCAAACTAATTTTATTAGATGCATTTATAACTCCTTATGTTTGATAAAATGGTATCATTGAAAAGAGATTTGCGGAAATTTAAATCATCTTAGTGAAACAATTATTTATAAGACATACTATTATTCCTATAGGCTTCAAATTCATTTTTTGATGAAAGCCCTATAACACTCAAAATCATTTTCTCTTAGTAAAACTTGTTATAAATGATATACTTTATAATTAAATTGAAGTGCCATTTATTATTCCAAAACAAATTTAATAAATCTCTTAAATAATGGTTTTTATTCTGCTTTAAAGAATTTAATAAATCACTATTTCTATTCGTAAAGAAAACCACATGGTATGAAATGTTGCTAAGAAAAATTAAATTGAAATGGCTTCAATGTACAACTCACTCTTAACAATTGAATAAAGATGAGGTTTCATAGTTATAATTTGTTGAATAGGTCTATAAATAACATTAGAAAAAAATCCAGTTACTTATAAAATTATTTCTTCATATTAGCTGCTGTTATATTTATATTTTGAATCATACAGCTAAGAGGTGGTTAGAAATATTTACGATGGCAGGTCATCAGGATAAAATAGGGACAATGTAGTTTAATCACTTTATTTATTTTTTTGAAATGTGCTTAATGGAAAGAATGAATAACTGCTTTGCTTTAAAATTAAATTCTATTGCCTTGAGTGAAAGATTTGATATTAGCATAACACTCTATTTATGTGAGTTATGCTGTAGTTTTTGTCATTTTTTACATTACAGTACAGGGAATGCTACTGATTTATTGTTGCATTTTTAAAGGGCAATGCTGTACTGAAACCAGAGACTGAAGGAAGCTAAAAATCATATTTTTCAAAAACTCAGCTTTGACGTAGTTTATGATCACTGACTATTTGCCCTATTTATAGGGATGTATTTAAAAATAAGCTAATCTAGCAAGATCAAATATGATTGATGTTCACTTTTTTTTTAGTATTTCATTTTTTGGTTTTAAGATGGTTATAAGATATATGAAGTTATATGGAAGTTAAAGAATACATAATGCTTTCCATTTTCATTATACTCTTTTGGAGAGAATTATTTTCTGAATATTCAGCTTGGGTCCTATCAGCCTCTACTATAATCAGAGTAAATTCACAAATATCCAATGAATTATGAAAACCCTCTTCTGCTGTGCAAGTGAGATGTTAAATGGTTGTCTGAGGATTTGAATGTTATGGTCTAGTATATAAGATAATTATCAGCAATGTGGAAAACATTCTTGTTTATAAACTATAAGGAGCTGAGAACTTGAAACTTGTACAAGTAAGATTAAGTCAAACCATAGTAAGCTCAACCTAAGAACTTGTTTAGCCAAATATCTGAAGACATAGAGAGTTAACCTACTTGTTACTATTCAAAAGCTTAAGAGTATAAATATATTTGCAATCTGGATTAAAATTAATTTTCAAATTCCACCTTTTAGATTCATAGAAGATAGGAATGACATATATATTTGCTTTAGGTTTTAAACTAGTAATTATCAGGAAATTTAAATTCTGATTGAAAGCTTTTATATAAACTATAATAAAATATTATTTTGATGTATTTACAAATAATTATACTTCTTTATGTTCCATATACCACAATGTATTTTTCTAAGATACAATCAGAACAAGAAGATATAGCAAGTGACTTGAATTTTAAATCATTAGGGTAGATAGGTTAGACTGAAATAGAACCTTCTATTAAAAAATGATACTAGGCAAATTAAATTCAATAATTATATCCTTTGAGGTTAATGTAGATGAGAGTGTCTAATTTATCTCATCCAATTAGACTTATTAGACTGGCTCTAGTAAATTACACAACTAGAGTTGTCATTCCGTGCAAACTTTATGCCGTCATTTGAATCAAGTGTAAAAGTCAACTAAGCTATACTTTCCAATTTGATAGATGTCCAAGATAACATATCCCATCCTGGGGGTGGGGTGGGGTGGAAGATTAAAAAAAAAAAAAAAAGATTTTATGTTTACCGTGTGAGAATTCAAGTAGTTTATGGCTTTAGACTTAAAAATATCATAGGACTAGAGTGAAAAACATTGAATTAGCAAAAGTCAATCTATAATAACTACTTACACCAGGCAAGGAAAAATATTTTATTGCAACTGACCTGAATAATAGAGTGGGATGGAAGGAAGGAAGCCTATTTATTTGAGACACCATGCGAAAACTATGAAACACAAAGGGGAAAAGGCAGTTTCATTGAGAATAAAATATTCATGTTGATAACTTACATAAAACAAAAGATGGAGTGTTTTCTGCAGGGAAATTACTTTCTTTGATGAGCTCCATTTATGCATGATAGAGTTTTAAATTTTTGAAAACCCCCTTGGTTATTTTTTCTTCCTTTCAATCCTGGTGGTTTTAATTTCAGACATAAACAGATGTAAAATTTTCTTGCTAAGAGCTTTTTATTCTGTTTAAAGTCGAATTTATGATGTAAGAAAAAAAAAGAATGCTTCTTACAATGACAGTGATAAGGAAATCAATAGTTAAGTCATCAGTCTCATGAATTGCATGGTGAGCAGTGACTCGATTTGTTTTGAAACTGTCCTGTGATAAAATATATCTTCATTTACTTTGCTCATTTTAACATTGTTTTGATGGAAGCATATTCTTGAGGGATGCTGAGTATTATATCTGCTAACTAGCAGCTTGAGTTTTGGAAGCAATTTCATTCGAGCGAAATCTACTACATAATGACTTCGCTTGAGTGGCCTGCGAGCTGCATGTTAAGGTTCACCTATTTACTTCCTGAGGGGGAACGGAGAGCTATTGGTTTCACCTGGTAATTTAATGTGGGAGGCATTTTAGAAGCTGTACTGGCAAGCAAGGGTTTGGATCTTACATTTTACCTGTCACCCTAATCAAAAGAGAAAGGAAAATAGAAAATACGCCTTCTCTAGAGACTTGGGTTCTAATGGTAAAACAGCAGAGTAGAAGGGAAAATAAATATGTTGGTTTTAACATGGAAACATCTTCAGGCATCACAGTCACCATGCAGTGTGACACTGTTTAACTGGAGTTGCAAATAAGAATGGGCAGGAGAATGATGGTCTACAAGCTGACGTTCATCAGCAAATCTTTCACAGTGGCTGTTTGCATGAACTTGTCTGATCCATTAAGAGCAAACCTTTAGGAAATGTACTTAGCAAAATATTTAAGCAAAGCTCTGTGGAATTGCCACGTATGGTAAGTAAATACCTGTACTGGTAGAATATTTGTTACAATGGAGGGACCATGAATTTGTTGCCTATAGCGAATAACTCACTGACCTCTCTCAGTGACCCACTTCTGTACTAGGGGGCAGCGACACTCTAGCTAACAGAATCAAGACTATACTTTCATTCCTTACGATTTAGCAAAATCTGGTGATTACAGCATATTTTGGAAGCTCAGAAGCTATTCTAAACTAATAAATGAATACAAATAGGCACAGAGACATTTTTTGACTCCTCACACATAGATAACTGAAAAGCACATGAATCTATAAATGGATAAAGTTTAAGAAATCAAAAGTTTGGAACGTCTCTACGTTAAAGTTTGATATGGCTGTTTTGCCAAACCAGGGTACACTTGAGAAATATGTATTGATTGTTATTTCCAGGAAGTCCAAAGGCACATGTAATCCATTTACACACTTGAAAAGCTCACAGCAAAGACAGACAAAGAAGTAACCTTTTATAACTTAAAATGATAGGTCTAAAAAAGGACAAGTGGTTACCTGAGTGTACTTTACTCGGTCTAGGAAGCAAAGAGGTTTTGGAGATGGTGATATGGAGTTAAATTCTGAGAAGTAAATGAGTGGAAAACGGTGATGGAGTTAGGGTCTAAGGTTGACAAGACATTGGGATATGAGAAAAGTTGAACTTTAAAAATCAGAGGACATACAAACAGTTCCAATTTCTTGCCACGAGCAGGTGGGAGGATGGTATAGCACAGGTTTAGAAGGTAGAGCTGGGATTGGACTTTGGCTCTTTTCAACCAGTATTTTATGGTCTTTGCAAGCATTTAATTTTTAGCTTTTATTTTTTCAGTAAAATGTGTTTAATAATAATTTGCTTTCTCTGTTGTAAAGATATGTCTTGTACATCGTACAGAGTAGGGATTCAATAAACAGTATTTGAAGAAGTTAAGGTTTTTCCTTTTTTTTAAGAGAGAGATATTTTTACTATAGGGTGTGTGTGTTCACTGGAGAGACAGAGTGAGGCAGAAAGCAAGAAATCACCCCACCCAAAGGGGATGGCCATACCACAATCACTTCTCTATTCTCTAGGATCTTGGGCATGCATACACATGCACTGTCATGAGGTTTTTGATTTTTGTTTTGTTTTGTTTTGTTTGTTTGCTTTTTTGAGAGCTTCATTTGCTTTAAGGCCTGTGTGCTCGCTGGAGATACAGAAAGAGACAGAGAAGATACAAAGGGAGAAATCACCCCCCAGGGGATGGCCATGCCACATTTTTTTCTCCTTCCTGCAGTCTCCTCTTGGGATTCTGGGCATTTACACATGCACCCAGGATGAGTTTTAAGCCACCTGGTCCAGGACTTGAACCTTGGTTGACTATGTGAGAGTCCACCAAGGTAACCATTACAACATCTGCTGGTCCCAAAGATAAGATTATTAACAATGTCCTTAGCCAGAGCTTCTTATACTGGAATTACATCAAGCACTTTCGAAACTGTTTATGTCTATGGGACCAGCAGATGACTTAATGCTTACATCACTATACTCCCACATAGTCAACTATAGTTCAAGTCCTGGATCTGGCAGCTTAAATCACACTGGGCATATGTGTGTGTGTGACCAAAATTCTGAGAGAAGAATAGAGGGAGAAGGAAGTGTGACATGGCCAACCTCCCCAGGGGGGGTGTTTTTCTCTCTTTCTGACTCTTTGTCTCTCTAGCAAACTCACATGCCCTATAGCAAAAATATCTCTCTCTGAAAAAAAAAAAAAAAAAAAGAAAAGAAAAGAAAGAAAGTGTTGATTTTAGGACCTTTCCCCAAAGGATTTTGATTTAAAGGAACATGGTATTGTCTGGATGTCAGACTAAGGGAAAATGTAGGAAAATCTCACAGATAATAAGGATCAGTTATGAAAAAAGGGAATGCATTGCCAGTAAAGGCTATTTAAAAATACAATAAGGAATAATTTGTTTTTCATTTTATGGAACAGAACGACTACCACTGACAGGTGTGGTGGAGAAACATTTCCAGGCTTCACCTGTTCCAAAGTAGTTCACTTTTGGGAGTTAAATTGTAAAAGTAGGGTTTCTGCATTCTGGAAGTCTCTTCTCATATGGAGTATAATAATTCTTGCCTTATATTATGGTACAAAAGTAATGGTAGAAAAGTTACACATTTTAAATTCTTGGAATGGCATGGAAGGAGGAAGAAAAAAGTGGGGAAAAGTGTGGGTGAAATCTAATTTTTGAGGTTAAATATTCTTAGAGCTTTTAAAAGTACCATAGTTTAGTCTACCTAATTAATATACATCTGAAAAGAGACTGAGGCCCTGCTTTGAAGATCTGAAATTTAGCAAAAGCAATCCTGTCTAAGCCTTTAACCATAGATTTGATGACTGGCAACAATATTTCTATGTTAAGAGAAGAAGAAATTGACTGAGTTGCAGCAGACAGAATTTGAAAACATACTTTAAAAAAGTGATGAGTTTGGTTCGAATCTTGAAATAATTTACTCTTTTTTTTTTTTTCCTGGCCTAGCATATGTAAGCCCTGATATTCTATCCTGGTTATCAGAAAAGAAACCATGTCTAATATTGAACATCAAAGGAAAACAAAAAGAAGCAAAATTCATTGTAGTATAGTAGGCTTCTCAAGGTCTAGAGTTTACATTTTTACATGAAAAACACATGTACTGATAATTTGATCATGGAAACAAAATATAAAATATTATACTTTTTGATTGATATGTGGGACCTCTAGAAAAATGAATTATTTTGCCCATAAATGCATTATTTCATTCCCAGGCTAATTGGAAGATAATTTACTACATTTATTTCCTTAACATCTTAATATGCCAGAAATATTTTCCATAAACATCTTAATATGCTAGAAATATTAAAGTATTTCTCATGTAAAATTATCCTAGTTATTTTGTGCTATTCTTGGGATTGGAATATGTGAAACTGTGTCACCTTCTGAAGAGATTTTATTAATGACCTTCTTTAATTCAAAGCCATATTAAGCAATAGCTACAAAATATTTTAGGAATAGAAATTAAGAAATAGACTATACTGAGAATGTATAAAGATAATCATTAGTGACATGTGACATGTATCAGTTTTTCACTCTCCTTCACAGTGTATCAGACTTGCAAACTTCTCTGTGTGAGCTGTTTTTGTTTTTCAGAATTTTAATTTTCAGAATTTACATGAGATCCCATTAAATCTGAGACTAGCTTCAACCATTCAGAGGGACTGGGATTTTGTTGTTTAATGTATCCATTATTTTCATGAGAACAACTATGATCATTTTCTTTGTTTAAAAAAGAATCATTTTATTTTGTTTTATTTATTCACTCATTTATTTGAATGTGATCAGAGAGACACACAGAGAGAAAGAGAGAGAGAGAAAGTGAGAAAGCAAGCCACCAGATCCAGGACTCGAACTGTGTTCGACCACGTGGGAGTGCCCAGCGCCTCAACTACCATACCACCAGCTGATCCCCAACTGTGATCATTTTCAGTGCCCATCTTGACTTCTCACCAACATTTCAAGCAGTTAACAGTCATTATCTTCATTGAAGAAGACATTATCTTTGTTGATACCTACCGGGAAAATACTAAAATTACCCTCTAGTTGAACAGAAGTGGGCTTTTGAGTACCTGGTGCCGGAAGGGAGACTGCACACCCCTGGGAGCTGTGGGCATACTATTAAGAGAGTGCTAAGACATGTTTACTATGTAGGACATATACTTGTACTAGGTGATTTGGAGGAAGGCTCAGAAAATGGATTCTGTTCTGGACTGAGTGCTTTCAGGAAGCAATGGACTTCTGTGACTATGTATCCTTTTTAAATTGACATATATTGATTTTACATGTTTATGGGTACAATGTGATTTTTCAGCACACAAATACAACTTATAATGATTAAATTAGCAAAGCATCAACTCAGCCATTTGTCATTACATATATGTGTGTGTGTGTGTGTGTGTCTGTGTATATATATATATTTTTTTTTTTTTTTTGAGAGAGAGATTTTTGCTATAGGGTACATGTGCTTGCTGGAAAGAGAGAGCGATCAAAAGTGAGAAATTACCTCCCAAGGTGGATGGCCACATCACAATCCCTTCTCCTCCCTTCATCTCTCAGTATTTTGAGCACACAAGCACATGTGCTTGGCATGACTTTTAATCCTCCAAGTCCGGGACTCAAACCAGAATCAACTATATGGGAGTCCAGCAACATAACCATTACACCATCTGCTGGTCCCTGTATAATACTTTATTACTCTAGAATTGTTCCTCTTATCTATTGTAATTTTGTTTCCATTAACCATCGTCTCTATCTTGGCCCTGCCTCATCCTTTCCAGTATTGCTGTATATCTTAATAATTTTCATTTAGCAAGTAGAAGGTCAGAGTGAGACTAAAGTTATGACTGATACAAAGCTAGCAGTCACTTGTGTCAGTTGGAAGTGAAGAAGTTTGGTAAGAACTGCTGCTTTCATGTTACTTTTGTTTTTGCCCATTTTCAGATAAGATGAAGAAGTCTCGCTGTTTTGGTCCCTACTTCATCATGGTTATGTAGCAACCTTATCTCGTGGCAGTGTTCAGTGAAATTATTTACATTGCAGGAAAACACCTTGGTCCAGTTTCTGGGCCAGGTCAGCCTCCAGCTGAGGGCTGTCAGGGCAGCCTGTTGGCTATCATGGTGTCATCCTCTCTAAGTTTTTTTCTCCTCCTTGCCTGCCTGCTCCTTTTCAGTCTTCTCAACACTAACTTCTTCCTCTACTTGATTTTTTTTTTTTTTTTTTGGAGAGGTTTTTGCTATAGGGCGTGTGCGTTCGCCAGACAGAGAGAGACATAGAGACAGAAAGCGAGAAATCACCCCCCGGAGGGGATGGTCACGCCGCAATCCCTTCTCCTCCATTCTCCTCTCGGGATCCTGGGCACGCACGCACACGCGCCCGGTGTGAGTTTCAAGCCACGGGGTCCGGGACGCGAACCATGGTCGACTACGTGAGAGTCCAGCGACATAGCCATTACGCTAACTGCTGGTTCCACATACTCTACTTTATTTTTAAAAGAGAGTTTCTAAACTTTATTTCAGAATCCGCTTACATAATTTTACACTTCTTTTCCTATACTGTTGTTTTTCAAGATTTTGCTATAAACTGTGTGTACTCACTGGAGACAGAGAGAAAGGGAGAGATGGGAAGGTGAGAAATAGCCACTTAGGGGTGATGGCCACACCACACCCCTTTTCCTCTAGTCTCTAAGGATTTTCAGCAAGCACACATGGGTGTCCAGAGTATTTTTCAAACTCCTGGTTCAAAGACCTCAACCACGAAGTCAGCTATTTGAAATCCAGCACCTTAACCACCATGCTACCTGCTGGCCCTTCTATACAATTTTATTAGTTTTTAATGAATTTAATTACTATCTGATTTCTTTAGTCTGGATTATCCTTCCATGTTTGGAAGGACAGGTTGGCACACCATGGCCCATAGTCCAAATACAGCCCACTGCTCAGCATTGCACAGAATTAAAGATAGTTTTTACTTGTTTATGTGATTAGAAAAATCCAAAGAAGAATAATATTTTATGATATATAAAATTCTGATGGTAATATCTATAAATAAAGTATTATAGGCATGCAGGCATGCTTATTTGTTTAGATATTATCTATGGCTGCTTTCTTGTTATAAAAGAAGAACTGAGTAATTGCAAACAAGTCTTCATGGTCTATAAAATGAAACATATTTACTATCTGAACCTTTATAGAAAAATTTTGCTGATCTTTGCTCTAAAATCACACATACAACTAACTTTTGGCATTTTTACTTGACTATTTTAGTCATCTTATTAAAGTATTTCAAACAAATTTTATTCACTTCCATTCGATATCATAAATCTGTCCCTGTTCTATACTTGTCCATCTTAAAATATGGGGCCATTGTTCACGCAGCTACTCAAACTAAAAACCACAAGTCATCTTTAATTCTTTTTATTTTTAAATAAGGTTATTGCCATAGGGCGCATACACTTGCCGGAGACAGACAAAGATGGGGAGAAAAAGTGAGAAATCACCCCCCACCAGGGGAAATGGCCGTACCGCAATCCCATCTCCTCTAGTTTCCTCCCAGGACTTTGGGCATGCATATACAGACGCCCAGTGTGATTTCTAAGCCACTGGGTCTGGAACTCACACCATGGTCAGCCATGTCGGGAGTCCAGCACCTTGACCACCACTCCACCTGCTGGCCCTTTTAAATTCTTTTTCTATTGGATATATTCATAGGGTACATGTGATCATATAAATATTTAATAAATATGTATATGTATATATATATATATATATATACATCCATATATGTATTTACACACATATGTATACATATACATATTATGGAATGATTTAATCCTGCTAAACAACATATCTATCCCCTTATATCACTTACATTTTTTGTGGTGGGAACATTTAAAATAAACTTTTTTTTAGTTTATTTTAATTTCGAAGTATATCATATATATTAAATATAATCATAATTCTGTACAATAGTCCTCTAGAACTATGTCCTCCTCACTGTAACTTTGCAAACTTGGATTAACCTTTTCATTCCCCCCAATCCATCATTTTACTTTCCACTTCTGTAAGTTTTACTTTTTCAGATTCCACATATAAATGAGATCATGCAGTATTTCTGTGCTTGTTTTATTTCTCTTAGCTTAATACCTTTCAGGTTTATCCATAGTGCAAGTTACAGGATTTCCATCATATTTAAAATGGAATACTAACTGAATAACATTTCATTCTGTGTATAGACCACCTTTTCTTATATTTCTTATATTCACAGGTACATTTAGGTTGATTTCATATTTCAACTATTATTTTTAAGAGTTATTTATTTATTTTTATTTATTCATTTATTTATTTTATTTTGACCAGAAAAAGATACAGAAAGAGAGAGAGGGAAAGTGAGGAAGCAAGTCATGAGGTCCAGGACTCAAACCATGGTCAGTCATGGGAGTGTCCAGCGCCTTAATCACCATGCCACCTGCTGGTCCCATATCTCAACTAGTATGAATAATGCTGCAATGAACATAGGAGTGCATATCTTTTTCACATACTGATTTCCTTTCCTTTGGATATATACCCAGATGCTAGATTGCTAAATGATATGGCAATGCTCTTTTTATTCTTTTGAGGAACCTCCATGCTGTGTTTCATAATGGCTATACCAATGGACATTCCTACAACAGCATGGAAGGGATCCCTTACTGCACGTCATCACCAGAATATTCTGTCTGTTTTGATAAAAATCTGTTCTAACAGGAATGAGTTGATATCTCATCACGATTTTAGTTCATTTGCATTTCCCTGATGATCGGTGATGCTGATACCTCTTGGCTATTTTGAGTGTTTTCCTTTGAGAAATGACTATTCTATCGCTAATTCTTACCTTTATTCTACTCTGTATTTCTAGTCCTTCTGCAAGACCTTTGTTTCTACTTTTTCACTACCTCTCAAATAAGTCAGTGGATCTTTTTAATTCATCATGATTTCATTCTATGTCATTCCAACACTATCTTATATCTCCTTATAAGTTTCCCATTTTGTGAGAGGAGTTTCCTAACCCGTAATATTTTTGATTGTTATGTTTCATCTGTATACTTCATAGTGGATCTTTATGTTTAAATATTTCTGTTTAAATTTTCTATATTTATTTATTTGGTTATCATTTATGTAAGCAGGTAAATGCTAAAAAGGGAGATCCATGTCTTTTAGTTCATCAGAAGATGTAAATATTTTCTTTCTTTTTTTTAAAGAGAATTTTGCTATAGACTACAAAAATCTCTCACCAGAGAGACAGAAAATGAGAAATTACCCCCCCTCCCCTCAGGGGGGATGGCCACATCACAATCCTTTCTCTTCCATTCTTCTCTCAGGATTTTAGGCATGCATGTACCTGCACCCAGCATGAGTTTTAAGCTGCCAGATCTGGGACTCAAACTGTGGTCAACTATGTAGGAGTTCAGCAACATAACCATTATGCCATCTGCTTGTCTCAGGATATAAACATTTTCAATGGTAACTGGAATAGGAAGTTAATGAGTATTGTTTAATCCAGTGACTGAATTGTTTTAAGACCAAAAGTAGAGGTGCAATTCCATGCTTCCCATACACCTTCCAGTTCTAAGGAGAAAACACACACACACACACACACACACACACACACACACATGTTCATCAATTGAATACGTGTTGCATATTTAGCACTACATCTAAAGAACAGGCAAAGCTTGCTCTGAGAAGGAAGACATGAAGCAAATTTTATTTTGATTTAAAAAATTAGGTCTTGGTCAGCTTTTGTTGTTGTTGGTGGTGGTGGCTATTTTTCTATTGTAAACAAATCAAAACAGTTCACATAAGTCATTCTGGTGACACAAGAGCTATCTCAATGTGTGCTAGTCATTTTCTCAGTAATTTGTTGTCAAGCCCCAGTGTACTTCATTTTATATGGGGAAGAAGTATCTAATTATTTTTTATGTGGATTTTAGATAGAAACTTGGAAATGCCTCAAGTAATACTGACATAGCCAGTAGACTGACTATGTGAGCACCATTTTTGTTCTGCAGTGGGAGAAACTGCTGGGTGGGTTATTTGAACCAACCAGATAAAGTCGCTTTAGGATACAGTGTGAAGGTCACTTGAGAAAAGATTTGGTAAACTGTGAGGAAAAGAGGCTAGACTACAGGATTTTATAGACAAATTACCTGATGAGAATAGAAGGCAGTACGTTTGGCAGTAAAAGAGAGAACCAAAATGGAGTAATAGACAGATGGAGACTCAAATACAGCAGGAGAGGGAGCGTTCTTCATGTTTGAAGGCAGAAGAAAAGAATCTCACTGACACTGAAGTGGGAAAATTAAATTTGGCAGAAAGTGAGGAAAACATAAGAACCATAGCGTTCCGAAACTTAAATGCCTTCCCTAGTTTTGAATAATCATTCGCATTTCAAAAAACATTTTCACATAATTATATGACCCTTACAAAACTGTCTAAGGAGGAGGAAAGTGAGACAGGTGGTTCTATTCCCATTTCACAGATTAGGAAACATAAGCTCAGTTCCTGAAGTCAAGCTGCAGGTAAATAACATAAGGGGGAACAGAAGTGTACTGCCTCCTACGTTTTTATACTTTCCACTACCCCATGTTGCCAGGGCGGTGTTAATCTTTAAACAGAAGGAGAGCGAAATCTGCTGTGAAAAGGGATGCATTCAAGGCAGTGATCCAACAGTCATCTCTTTCCCCACTCACTCAGTTAAGCTATTACCACTTTCTAAGTGAATTTCAATAGACCAGGAACGTAGAACGAGAAGCGCGTAGACAGATAACTGTCATGAAGATGCATGGGGAGCATTCACTTCTTTTTATTTATTTATTTATTTTGTACACGCACCTTCTACTTAGTGTTTGAGATATAATGTCGAATGAAACTAGCCATAGTCCCAGTTTTGATGAAACTTATTTTTTGTGTGTGGAAAAGATAGGCTTTTTGCCAAATAACAAAAGTAAAATTACTTGAGTACAAAGTCAAATATGAAGACAATGTACACGATGCTATGAAAAAATTTCACATAGGTCTCACTGAGTCTGTAAAGTCAAGAGATGCTTGCTCACCTCAGATGATGACAACTGGTATAAACTCTGAGGAACAGGAATGAAATCTCTAAGAGGGAGGGTGGAACAGGGCACCTTCTAGGGAGACTCGTACATGAAGAAGTGAAAGAATTTGATATAAACGAATTATAGTTCAGTAATGTTATGTGCCCTGAATTATAACCAACATAGTAGAATTCTCTCTTCTCTTTAAACAGTTGCATAATTAGACTGAGCCAGGTAATTCTGATTCAGCATTTTTCTCAAGTGATGACTACCGGAAGACAAAATTACAACAAATTTAGTTCAATGATGTTGTTGACTTTTATTTGCAGTTCATGGCATAGGTTAGCATCTCATCTAAAAATGGAAAGGTGCTATGTTGGATGTAGCAAAACAGTGAGTTTGGGGAGGTAGGTACAAAGATACGGAAAAGTGAAAAGGCAAATTTGTTAACATCAGATCATTTCAGATTACATTTTTTGGTAAAAGTTAGAGGGGACTTGCTCATGGTGCTAGCTCAGATTGAATGATTGGGCCCTTTTCAACTGGTTGCTGTGGAAATTTTCTGGTTTGGGGCAAAACCAGTCTGTCTGGAGATTGCTCTGCTTCAGTTTCAGTTGGATTGTGTGGCACTTACCCTGAGTGAATCCATTTTAGTTTGGTCCATTTAGAATTTAGAGTCAAAGCTCAGTCCAAAATGATGGCCTCCTGCAAATCCTTTTTAACTGACTCAAAAATAGAAAACAAAATAGACCAGTTGCATGACTCGGTGGCAATGCACTTGTTCAGGTGATATTTAATCTATATAGGAGGTGAGAGGTTCAGTTCTCTGGTCAACCTGTACATGCTGGACTCACATACCCATGATTCTGACTGGCTGGGAAGGCTTGGGGGGTGCTTGGGGGTGGAGGTGGAGTACCATATAGGACCCTATTGAGGGTGCTTGTCTTTCTTTTTCTCTCTGTCTCTCACTCTTATGAAAGAAGTAAAATTAAAAAAAGAGAGAGAAAATGTTTGTTATAAAATGTTAATTTTTGGTAGAACGTGCATGTGTGTTCTTGTAAATATCTGGAAAAGTGTTTTACACGTGATAAGCAGTCATGAAATACTGATTAACTAATTTTTCCAACATACATTTTTTGAAAACCTGGGGCCAGCAGGTGGCATGGTTGTCATGGGCTCTGGGCTCCCACACGGTCAACCACAGTTCTAGTGCCAGACCTGGTAGTTTGCTTTCTCTCTTTCTCTCTTACTCTCATTCTCACTCTCACTCTCACTCAGTCCTTTTCAAATTAAAATAAACAAATAAATAAATAGATAAATAAATAAAGTTAAATAAAATAATTCTTGAAAAAAATAAAAAGAAAACCTAATAAGAAGTGTATGTGTACACATTCTGGGAGATGATGTTCTAAGCTTTTTACTCTGAAATATTTGAGCATGGAGTGGCCAGAAGACAGTTAGAATGAATTCTTTTGCATGAAAAGCCAGTGCCATATGTTTGACATATTTCCTTTCTCTAGATTTCTGCTCTTTACTTGAGTACAAAGTCAAATATGAAGACAAGGTACACGATGCTATGAAAAAATTTCACATGGGTCTCACTGAGTCTGTAAAGTCAGGAGATGCTTGCTCACCTCAGCAAAGGTGTGAGTCACTAGCCACATATGGCTTCTGAGCACTTGAAATGTGGCTTGTGCAACTAAAAATAAAATGTTTCATATTATTTTCTTTTAATTTTAAAAACACCTTCATGGGGCCAGTAGCAACTGTACAACGCCACTTTGCAGGGATTCAAGAAAGTACTTTTGACCTCTCTCGGCAATATTTTTGATACATTTGATGTGTACTTGGTATTTCTTACATTTTTTGGCCTGTATTTAATTGAAAGAGATGTCTTCTTGATGTAAGGGAGGACTTTTCTTGAGGAAAAAAAAAAGTAAGTGTGAACCAAAGCTCATTTTCTCAACTCACTTGGGCAATAAAATTGAACATGTTTATATCAAAATAGCCACCAAACATGTAGGTAGAATTACACAGAGGTGATTTTACAAAAAAAGAGTTAAAGTAAACAGTTTTCTTTATAACAACTCACAAAAAGATGGAAACCACTAAAAAAAAAGGAAATAAAATTACACATATAATAAACATTCAAGAATGGCTTAAGTGGTGATATAAAGAAAACAGATGAGAGATTACCTTGTGGTCACTTGACTAATTTCTCTCTATTAAACCCAATATTAGAGATTTTATGGGACATATTTCCTCTTAAAAATATTTATATTTGGGCCAGCCAGGTGGCATGGCCAAGGTCCCAGAGGAAGAGTGGAGAAGAAGGGATTAGGTCATGGCCAATTCCACTGGGGCATAATGTCTCTCTCTCTCTCTTT
>NW_006159867.1:5521224-5534985 GCF_000334495.1 Tupaia belangeri chinensis | reverse complement strand
TTGTGCAACTAAAAATAAAATGTTTTATATTATTTTCTTTTAATTTTAAAAACACCTTCATGGGGCCAGTAGCAACTGTACAACGCCACTTTGCAGGGATTCAAGAAAGTACTTTTGACCTCTCTCGGCAATATTTTTGATACATTTGATGTGTACTTGGTATTTCTTACATTTTTTGGCCTGTATTTAATTGAAAGAGATGTCTTCTTGATGTAAGGGAGGACTTTTCTTGAGGAAAAAAAAAAGTAAGTGTGAACCAAAGCTCATTTTCTCAACTCACTTGGGCAATAAAATTGAACATGTTTATATCAAAATAGCCACCAAACATGTAGGTAGAATTACACAGAGGTAATTTTACAAAAAAAGAGTTAAAGTAAACAGTTTTCTTTATAACAACTCACAAAAAGATGGAAACCACTAAAAAAAAAGGAAATAAAATTACACATATAATAAACATTCAAGAATGGCTTAAGTGGTGATATAAAGAAAACAGATGAGAGATTACTCTCTCTCTCTCTCTTTCTTTTTGTCTTTCTCCCATGAGGGCACCTGTCGTATAGCAAACAAAAAATTATTATTGAAATGTGAATGCATATAATTGAAGGTGATCATAACACAGGAACTTTACATGTTAAATCATTAATACCGCCAATTTATTCATGAACTTTAATCATAGATATAAAATTCTGTGTTATATAGGTGTTTTCCCCACCAAAAATTCCATGAGTCTCTAGGAGAGAAATAGGGCTTCTATCTCTAATGTACATATCAATCTTATTAACTGCACATTGAGTTCAACTAAAATAATTGCATATCTGGGTCTGATTATTTCTCTTATAGATTATATTGTATAATACTTGCAGAAATAAGTGAGCTGATTTCTTCTCCAATGTTCTTTTTAAAGGCCAAGTTAATTTTGAAATGTAAGAATCCACCCTTTAGTTCGGGCTAAAAGACTGTTTTATACTTAATATTGTTCTATAAAGTTATTAAAATGTTAATTTTCTTGATTATAGTGACATTTTTGCCTGTTGCTATTTTTACAGTAAAAAAAAAGGCTTATGAAAATTGCACTAATTTGGGTGTATTAATGAGAGCATCAGCATCTAGAGAAAGATAAAATGATTTGTCCAAATCCACAAAGAATGGTAATAGTTATAGCTAGCACCATCATTAATTTAATATGTGATAGCCGTTGTACTAAATATTTTATAGGTACTATGTACTTTTATTTCTCTCAACAGCTCTATAAAGTAGTCACATCAACTGTTTTCCTGTTTTTATATTTCTTTTTTCAGTTTTTACTATAGGTTTTATGTGCTTGTGGGAGACAGTGAGAAATCACCCCCCAGGGAAGATGGCCATGCCGCAATCTCTTCTCCTCTATTCTCCTCTCAGGTTTTGGGGCGTGCATGCATATGTTCCTGTTATGTTTATCGAACTGCTAGATACCAGGACTCAAACCATGAACTCGGCCATGTGGGATGCAGCTGCCTTAACCATCACACACTCACTCGCCCCAATCACCATTTCTACTTACTATGAGGATATTGAGGGAAATAAATCACTTCTTCCAAGTCACACAACTAGTAAGTAGTAGAGTTAGATCTATATATTCATACCTCAGAAAGAATCCACAGTGAAAACAATTTGCTCCAGAGAGAGAGAGAGAGAGAGAGAGAGAGAGAGAGAGAACATGACAGGTACTCTGGGAAGAAACAGTTTATACTTCATCCAGTCACTGATTAAATGCCACTTTTACCTAATAGCTGAGAATTTCGGGGCATGCCACATAAATTTTTGAATCATTGATTCTTCTGAAAAATTGAAGAACTGAATTATTGCTCCATTTTTGCTTAATCAAGACCTTGAATTAATCTCCCACGAGTGAAAGTTAGAAGCCATTTAGCCTCCTAATTTAGTTTGTGAGCATATACTTATAGAGTAAATTAAAGAAGGCATTCAGTTGAGATGAAAACCATTTCATGCCTAAAAAGAATGTAGATCATTCTATTTTTTTTTTAAGACATATAGTTTTCTCTCTTTTTAGAGAGAATTTTGCTAGGGGCACATGTGCTCACTGGAGAGACAGCGAGAGATAGAGACAGAAAGTGAGAAATCACCCCCCCCCCTAGGGAAATAGCCACACCACAATCCATTCTCCATTCTCCTTTCAGGATTTTGGGTACACATGCACATGTGCTTCATGTGTTTTAAGCCGCTGGATCTAGTACTTGAACCGCAGTCGACTACATGAGAGTTCAGCAACATAACTGTTACACCATCTGCTGGTCCCGAGGACACAGTATTAAATGACATTTTAGTCAATCAATTTAAGTAAAATATCCAAAGTACCCACTGATTATTTTTCTTTTTTTCAGATTAATTTTACATTTTACTTAAAGTCCCCATCACAATATATACAATATATTTTTTTCATCGGAGAACTTTAGATAATTTTGTCTGTTAAATGTTTCTTCCCAGGACCAGCAGTTAGTGTAATGGCTATGTCCTTGTATTCCCATGTAGTCGGCCACGTTCAAGTCCCGGACCCAGTGACTTAAACTTATGCCAAGGCACATGTGCGTGTGTGCCCAAGATCCCGAGAGGAGAATGGAGGAGAAGGGATTGCGGCATGGCCATCCCCTTTGGGAGATGATTTCTCACTTTCTGTCTCTCTGTCTTTCTGGCGAGCGCACGTGCCCTATAGCAAAAATCTCTCCAAGAAAAAAAGAAAAAAAGAATATAAGAATATTTCTTCTCTTTCCATCTCACACACATTGTCTACCACCCACTCTCTAGCATCTACTTCCCTCCCTTACAATCTCTGGTATCTACTTGCAGCTCTCTACTGTCATGTTATCAGAACTTTTCATTTCTGCCATAGAGTACAGTCTTTGGTACAAATCAAATAGGAATATATGGTGTGTGTCTTTCAAAGTCTGGCTCACTTTGTGCTCGCCAGAAAGACAGAGTGAGACAGAGAGACAGAGAGACAGAAAGCGAGAAATCACCCCCCAGGGGGAATGGCCACACCACAATCCCTTCTCCTCCATTCTCCTCTCGGGATCTTGGGCACTCATGCACATGCGTGAGTTTAAGCCACCGGGTCTGGGACTCAAACCGTGGTTAACTATATGGGAGTCCAGCGACATAGCTATTATGCCAACTGCTGGTCTCCAGTATTTAGTCTTTTATATTCATTCACTTTGAATCAGCGATAAGGTCTCATTGTTTCTTATAACCAAGTAATATTCCTTTATATATATATATGTATATCACAGTTTTTCAACCCAGACATTATTTTTGGACACCTAGACTGCTTACGTGTTTTAGCAAACAACCCTCAGAATAGGAGAACAAATTGCAAATTATTTTTTAAACAAGGATTGATAACCAGTATCCACTGAATTTAAAGTTAAAGAAATATATTGAAATTAACAAGGTGCTCATTACCTTACCTCATTTTATACCCTTTCTTTTCATTTCTTTCTTTTTACATACATTTGAAATCTTAACTGTGTTCAATGAAGAAAGCCTATATTCTCAGAATGGATCACTGTGTACCTACATTGTTAATAGCACTTTAAAAGTAACAGTTTTGTTTGCACATGAAGATCTATAAAGTCAGAGTTAGGTTAATAATAGGCCCTAGAGATTTATACTCAGTGCAATTTGATACATTTCAAATATAAAATAAATTTTATAGGGGCTCTTAATAGGCTACTAACCTGAAGTAATAACTAATTTTTATTGTAGTTACTCAGAGGCAAAGTTTTAGTTACTTCGATTACCTCATTTCACCAAATAACTTTTTTTTTCTCTTTCGTGTATGCAAATGATATGATTTACCCAATGTGGATAAGAAATGTTTTCAAGTTATTTTTACATTACTAGTAATGAATTTACAATAAGAATCCAACCTCTCACACCAAACCCCATGGTGGTCAATTGAGTGCATTTACTGGATCACCAGCTGAGATTACAGGGTGTAATCTGTGGCAAGGGATCAGAGATTTCTCTGTGTAAATTTAATTTACTCTTATGGGGATCAAAAGCTCATTAACACCCTCAGTTCTTTCCAACTGAGCAAAAAGCTTGAAGCAATTAGTATTTGAGAAATATTTTCCCCTCATTAATTTTTTTCAGTATGTATCCGTGTTGGTTCCATGTGATAGGTACTGATATGTTGTGTTTTAAAATTAGAAATGCGCGCATTATATCTTTTATTTTCGTATTGTTTCTTTGGATTACTACTCCCTAATCAGTATTTTTACAGCAACATAAACGATAACGAAAAGGTAATGTCTTGGTGCTCATTTCATTCTACTTTCTGAATGAAGTGACTAATAACTTTCAAGAGATCTAGATTATTCTTGCACGAAAGAAGAAGAAAGAAAACATTTTTAATCATTACCACAAGAGAGTTTGCCACGTTTCAGTAGGAAAGAGGTTGTGTACTATCTGCTTTAGCCTTAAGGCTGTTTATAAGTTACACAGATGTGTTAGAAATAGAGCTCCTAGCAGTGTTTAACATGACTAGTGAATGAATTAACACAGGTTTTTTTTTTCTTTTTATATACTTCAACCAAGACTACGTTTGTTTGTTTGTTTGTTTTTAAGAATTATCTGGGGCTGGCCAGTGGCATGGTGGTTAAGGGCGCTAGACTCCCATATGGACAACCACAGTTTGAGTCTGGATCTGGCAGCTTCCTTTCTCACTTTCCTTCTCTCTATCATTCTGTCCTTCTCTGTTCAAATTAAAATAAACAAATGAGTAAATAAATAAGCTTAAATAATTCAGTTTTTAAAAATATTTAATTTTGTCATTTTTTTCTTAATTTGCTACAGAGCATATGTGCTCACCAGAGAGAGACAGAGACAGAGACAGAGACAGAGAGAATAAAAAAAGCAAGCCTCCATGTCCTGGACTCAACTGCAGTTGCCTTGTGGGAGTCCAATACCTTAACCACCATGCTACCTGCTGGCGCCAGGCTATGCTATTCTTATCAGTTATTATATGCAAGTAAAATAGAAGCCTGTGTGATTATACTGACTTTTTAAATGTATATACTCAACCATTATTCATTAAGGACGTTCTTGGGACCAAAAAGACATGATAAATGTTGATAGAAAATGTCCAGTGTAGCCATAGTGGCTAAAGCTACCACGTGCCCCTCACAGCTGCTGCCACTGGAACTTCTGGATACATGTGTAGGACTAAGATTCACGTTGTGATGAAAAGTGATAAGGAAAATGCTGGTACAAATCTAGGCTTTGATGGCTTTGTCAATACAGTACTGGAAGATGTCACTGAGTTTGAAATCACACTGGAAGGAGGAAGAAGGGCCATTAAATTAGATCAGATTTGGCTAAGTGGAAATAATAGAACAATGCAATGTCCTGGAGAAGGACATGAAGTGCGAATGGATATCTTCAACTTATGCTAGATTCTGTTTTGTCTTACAATGACAACAAAATATGATTTTTTTTAGACCTTTTAATGTTTAGATTCTGTAAAGCTGTTTCCCGTTAAAGGGAAATGGTTGGAAGATGTATGCTCCTTTTTGTAAGTTAATCATGATTATTTTGGAGATAGAAGAAAAGTTTACTTTTTGAAGGCTAAAATAAAAAAAAATTGTTAAAAAACGTTGGTAGAAAACAACCACCGTTTTTATTATTTTGCTTTAAAATGTTGGCGAAATTTGAAAGTCTGATATTTATCAAATCTCTTTTCATATTAACACGTTGAAAAAATAATATTATGAGTGGACAATGTATAATACTACAAACCACAGATTGAGGACAATTTTTTATAAGTGTGAACCTTTCATCTATCAGTATCCTCCCCCTGGCAGTACATTTAATGCTTAGAGGGAAATATTAACCCTTTTTGTCCATTAGCACAACTTTGAGGATGTAGAGTGAGAGTAATACACACAGCAAATGAAACGGTAGTTGCTTTAAGAGAAGTGCTCTTATAAATATCTTGAGACAGAAATACCATTAGCACTATAAAATAGTTCTGAGAAAAAGATTAACTTTGAATTAGTTCTGAAAGAGAGTAAATATTTTCAGCTGATTTTGGTATTTCTTTATCTTCAGAGCATGGAAAGCATGTCTTAGAAACATAACGTATCTGATGTTTTGTTAACAGTTATTTGCTCCTTTGGATTAAGACTTTTGTGGTGACGTTTTTTGTTTTTCGAGAGAGATTTTTACTATAGGGTGAATATGTTCATTAGAGAGACAGAATGAGACAGAGAGACAGAAAGTAAGAAATCACACCCCAGGGGGGATGGCCACATCACAATCCCTTCTCCTCCATTCTCCTCTCAGGATCTTAGGCACGCACACACACAGCCCTGCATATTTTAAGCCCCCGTGTCCGGGACTCGAACTACGGTTGATGATGTGGAAGTCCAGCAATGTAACCATTATGCCATCTGCCGATCCCAGTCAGGTATTTTTTAAAAATGTAATATTACTAGAAGAGGCAGTATATTAAATTATCCAGTTGTGGAATCTTTCTTTTTAAATTTAGATCTTATTCAAATTCTTTAGTTCTCTACAGGACCCATACGTCAAATTTAGTAGTATGACAGTGTTTTTTGTTTTTTTTTTTACAAAGTGATTTTTAAAATTAATTAATTAATTATTTTTATTTTAGAAGATATTGCCTTAGGGCCCATGCGCTTACCAGAGAGAAAGAGACAGAGAGGGAAAGTGAGAAATCACTCCCTGGGGAAATGACCACACCACAATCCCTCCTCCTCCGTTCTCTTCCTGGGATCTTGGGTATGCACACATATAAGCCTGGTGTGATTTTTCAAGCCTCCACGTTTAGGACTCAAACTATGGTCAGCCATGTGGGAGTCTAGCACCTTAACCATCACACAACTTGCTGGCCCCATTTTTATCTTCTTGGTAATAACTATTCTAACTGCGACAAGATAATCTCTCCTATGACAGCTTTAATGGAAAAATTACATTTTCTTCTCATTAACCTCAAAATGAAATTCAATTCCTTCTATTATGATTGTAGGCAACAAACCTTCGCAGTATCAGTTAGTATCTGTGACCTTCACTCCAACAGAAACCATAAATATTTATATATCACATTATTGCTATCACAGGTATCTCGACAATATTGCCTACACTCATTGCTACTTTGAAACTATGATCAATATCAGAGCCACCTCTAGATATTATCACTTAGGCGGTTAATAAAAACATTAAATATGTTAACTGTATCCCAAATTTATTTTTGCTTTTTGATAACTAAATAAATATAACTAGGTTTTATTTACCACACTGCTGATGGGTCTATAGTACCAAGAAAACATTTGAGAACCCCTATTTTAACTTTGGTATAAGTAAGGCAAGGACAATGTGGATGTTTTAAGTACATTAAATGGAGGAAAAAGAAAATTACACAAGACATTTATAATCACTAATTTTGGGGGGACTTCCCGCCATTTTGTTGGTTGTATTTTTTTTTCCCTAACATGTGAATTATATAAGTGAAAAAAAGCACTTTTAAAAATATTAGGCCAGTAGATGGTGTGAAGGTTAAAGTTGTTGGAGATCACTTAACTGTGTAGTTGGAGCCTTGGACCCAGTGGCTTCGAAACCAAGCTGGGCACGTGTGCGCATGCTCAAAATCCTGAGAGGAGAATGGAGGAGAAGAGATTATGGCATGACCATCTCCCTGAGAGGTGCTTCCTCACTTTCCATCTTACTCTCTCTGTCTCAGGCTGTCTTGGGCAAGCACACACACCCTATAGCAACAAGTTAAAAAAATTAATAAAAAATTTTTAAAAAGTTAAGCTATAGTAATGAAGTTACTATCTCAGTGCACTGTGCTAAGGACTAGGTCATAACAAAGAATCATAAACAAAACTTTATCCACAAAAATTGAGAATCTATATAAGATACAAAGGATAAGGTTAATAATAAATGAAGTTAAAACTTCTAAATAATATCAACCATGTCACAGGCATTAAACGATTAATTGGTCAGTGAATGGTGCAATCAATGTTCTAGGAGAGATTTGAGCTAATTTCTTTTTTTATTGTTAAGAGATTTTTGCTATAGGGTACATACACTCACCTGAGACACACACACACACACACACCGATCCCAGTCAGGTATTTTTTAAAAATGTAATATTACTAGAAGAGGCAGTATATTAAATTATCCAGTTGTGGAATCTTTCTTTTTAAATTTAGATCTTACTCAAATTCTTTAGTTCTCTACAGGACCCATACGTCAAATTTAGTAGTATGACAGTGTTTTTTGTTTTTTTTTTTACAAAGTGATTTTTAAAATTAATTAATTAATTATTTTTATTTTAGAAGATATTGCCTTAGGGCCCATGCGCTTACCAGAGAGAAAGAGACAGAGAGGGAAAGTGAGAAATCACTCCCTGGGGAAATGACCACACCACAATCCCTCCTCCTCCGTTCTCTTCCTGGGATCTTGGGTATGCACACATATAAGCCTGGTGTGATTTTTCAAGCCACCACGTTTAGGACTCAAACTGTGGTCAGCCATGTGGGAGTCTAGCACCTTAACCATCACACAACTTGCTGGCCCCATTTTTATCTTCTTGGTAATAACTATTCTAACTGCGACAAGATAATCTCTCCTATGACAGCTTTAATGGAAAAATTACATTTTCTTCTCATTAACCTCAAAATGAAATTCAATTCCTTCTATTATGATTGTAGGCAACAAACCTTCGCAGTATCAGTTAGTATCTGTGACCTTCACTCCAACAGAAACCATAAATATTTATATATCACATTATTGCTATCACAGGTATCTCGACAATATTGCCTACACTCATTGCTACTTTGAAACTATGATCAATATCAGAGCCACCTCTAGATATTATCACTTAGGGGGTTAATAAAAACATTAAATATGTTAACTGTATCCCAAATTTATTTTTGCTTTTTGATAACTAAATAAATATAACTAGGCTTTATTCACCACACTGCTGATGGGTCTATAGTACCAAGAAAACATTTGAGAACGCCTATTTTAACTTTGGTATAAGTAAGGCAAGGACAATGTGGATGTTTTAAGTACATTAAATGAAGGAAAAAGAAAATTACACAAGACATTTATAATCACTAATTTTGGGGGGACTTCCCGCCATTTTGTTGGTTGTATTTTTTTTTCCCTAACATGTGAATTATATAAGTGAAAAAAGCACTTTTAAAAATATTAGGCCAGTAGATGGTGTGAAGGTTAAAGTTGTTGGAGATCACTTAACTGTGTAGTTGGAGCCTTGGACCCAGTGGCTTCGAAACCAAGCTGGGCACGTGTGTGCATGCTCAAAATCCTGAGAGGAGAATGGAGGAGAAGAGATTATGGCATGACCATCTCCCTGAGAGGTGCTTCCTCACTTTCCATCTTACTCTCTCTGTCTCAGGCTGTCTTGGGCAAGCACACACACCCTATAGCAACAAGTTAAAAAAATTAATAAAAAATTTTTAAAAAGTTAAGCTATAGTAATGAAGTTACTATCTCAGTGCACTGTGCTAAGGACTAGGTCATAACAAAGAATCATAAACAAAACTTTATCCACAAAAATTGAGAATCTATATAAGATACAAAGGATAAGGTTAATAATAAATGAAGTTAAAACTTCTAAATAATATCAACCATGTCACAGGCATTAAACGATTAATTGGTCAGTGAATGGTGCAATCAATGTTCTAGGAGAGATTTGAGCTAATTTCTTTTTTTATTGTTAAGAGATTTTTGCTATAGGGTACATACACTCACCTGAGACACACACACACACACACACACACATACACACAGAATGAGAATGAGAAATCACCCCCACACCCCTCGGGGGGTGGGGGTGGGGACTGGCCGCACCGCAGTCCCTTCTCCATTCTCCTCTCACAATTTTGGGCATGCACACACACACACACCTGGCATGAGTTTCAAACTGCTGGGTCTAGGACTCGAATTGCAGTTGACGATGTGGGAGTCCAGCACCTTAACCACTATGTCAACTGATAACCCCTGAATTTACTTTTAAATTAAAGATCTGGAAGTAGAAAGTAATGTAGAAATGACTCAACTGTAATGACTAACAAGACCTACTATGTCCCAGGCCTTTGTCTATGCTCTTTATGTACAATAACTTACTTACTTTTCAGTATTACCCTGTGTTATGGGTACTATTATTCTCTCCTTCTTGTATATCAGGGAATTACAGTATGAAAAGCTGAAGTAAGTTGAGAAGAATCACACCACTGTTAAGAAACAGGATGGCGGGACCAGCAGTTAGCATAATGGCTATGTCGCTGGACTCCCACGTAGTCGACCGGGGTTCAACAGATGCAGAGCAGGGATTGGATTTTACTATTTGGGGTCAAGATGTTTCTTGAAGTCCATCAGATGTGTCTGTTGGAACGCCCCTAGTAATTTCCACCCTTGCTCTGTCTGCAGCCAAGGTCAGGGAAAGACAAGTTACAAGGTTCTGCCAAACCCCAAAAGAGCATGTGGTGTTTGCTCAGCACATGTCCCCACAGGAGAAGTTGCTGATCTTACCACTGAAAAAGATGTGGAGAGCCTCAGGTTTAATGGACTAAAGACCATTATTAGATTGAGAGCAAACTAGCAACACCATGACCACGGTTGCTTCTTTGAAACAGTTGCTCAGACCTGAACTACTAAATTTTTGTAAATTAATTAATTAATTTTCTGTATTTAAACACTGTGTATCACTGTAGCATACCAAATGAATTTTCCCATCATGAATACACTGCATGTTTGTCCAGTCAAAGTCATTACTATATACATTATAATCAATAGATTTCTTTCCATTTTGGGTTCCTTAAATATTGTTCTTCTTTCTTCTTCCCCTTGATTTCATCCCTCTCACCCCTCCCCCACCCCCATTTCCACCTTTATCCTCCACTGTCTCCAGTATCATCATTTCTCTCCAGGCTTTTGTATCTTCCAATCATTTAGTTTCTGCCATAGAATGCCGACATCCGGTGTGTGTATATATATATACATATATATATATACACATAGAGAGAGAGAGAGAGAGAGGACACATACAATCCCTCTTTTTCATAGTCTGCTTGCTTCATTCACTTAGCAGTAAATCTTCCATATTTGTCCATTTACTTCAAATGCCAGGTCTCTAAACTTATTTTAATCATGTAAGAAAGCAAGTCTTGTTTCCAGATGATGGCATAATGGTTATGTCACTGGACTACCATGTAGTTGACTGCGGGTCAAGTCCTGGACCTACAGGCTTAAAACTTATGCTGAGTGCATGTGTGTGAGTGCCCAAAATTTCAAGAGAATAAGAAGGGATTGCAGTGTGGTCATCCCCACTGGGAGGGGTATTTTCTCATTTTCTTTCTCTTTGTCTCTCTGGTGAATGCATATCCTCTGTAGCAAAAATCCTCTAAAAAGAAAGAAAGAAAGAAAGTTATAACCCCCTAGCTCTTCCTCTTGGACCTCGTGCTTTTAGTATCTTAGGCTTGGAACTCACTGACTTCAGGTCTATCCTAATTGTAGTTTGAAATAAAATTAAATGTGAAGCAATCAAACCACTACAATTTAGCTATAGCCCTGTGGCATAATTTAGAAATAGTTTTACAGTTGCCATTTACCAAAGCTTGACAGTAGGCTAAATGCCTTGGAACTCTATCTCACAACTTCTCAAAATGACCTAATTTAGGGGCCGAATAGAGCCACGGCAGTACAATGCAGTACTCTGCAAGGATATCCCATATGGGAAAGTTTCTGGTTCAAATCCAGAGCTTTTATTCAATGTGCTGGGCATGTATATACCCATGATATGGGACTGACTGAAGGCTAAGAGTGAATTATGGTCTTCAGACCCTGTTGAAGATGCTGTCTCTCTCTGCCTCTGGCTCTTTCTTGTTCATGGAGGAAGGAAATTTAAAAATTTAAATAAATTAATTTATAAGGTAGATACTACTATATACTCACTTTAGAGATTATAAAATCTTTTGGAAGATTAAGTTTTTGCTCCCAATTACACAGATCAGTTATTAATAATGTCAAGATTGAAGTCATATAAACTATGCCTTACAATAACGATTGAAACCATATTTACTTTTTTGTTATAAATTATATACTCTAAAATGTTTTAATGAAGAAAACTAACTCTAGACTTACTTTAGTACTGGTGTAGTATGTCTCTAGAACTTGAATATTTTAAATAAAAGTATTTAGTATATGTGTTGTTTTTGTATGAAGGAAACAGAAATTAACTTTGACCTATATAAGGGGGTCAAATATAATCTTCATCTGATTGTTTGGAATAATTTTTGCTACTGACCTTCATTCTGTGCATTGGAAAATGCAGAATATGTACATAATATAAAGAAGAAAAATATATTAAAAGTAGGAAATATTTTATATCAATTTTACTTAGACCATTTGTACTTATTGTAAAGTTTATGTTTGTACAATTATTGGGTTGTCAGAAAAGTCATGATGTATTTTTTCTATGCAAAAATGAGTCATAATTTTCCCAACAACCTGATAGATAGTGTATTTAAACCAGCATTTCAGGTGTTCATTTTTTATGACTAAATAAAAAAAAACTCAGTCATTTGGGTTCATAGATTTCATTTGGATTGGTGGGACCTTCCATCTGCATCTTAAAAAGGAAATGCTTTTGGTTAAAGCCTGGAGATTTTTAGTCTGTGGCAAATGAAGAGATATAGTAGAAATGAAGATACCAGTTTGTCTATAAAATGTGAAGTTTCCAATGTTATCATGAAGAAAAGAACATTTAGGAAAGAAATGTTATCTACCTTTTAATTTGGTCAGTGTCACTGCAGTCCTTACTCCTAAGTAAGATTATTAATCTGTTTTTATAAGAATCTGTTTCCAGATTCACATATGCGTAAGACCAAAAGGGATTCTAAAATTTATACTTTCCTGGTTTATGTTTCATAGATGAAAATATTCTTTATTCTGATTAAAAAGCCTGAAAAATAACTATTTTCCCCTCAGTTTTATTCACATGTGAAGTTTAATTTCAGTAAGTCCCACATCTGAGCTAAAGATAGTCTTTCCTACCAACCATAAGTCACTTTAACTTGAGCTGTTATAAAATATTAAATCAATTTTAATTAATCTTCCCTAAGGGTATAGAACTGGGATATTTCTTTCCACATTTTTAACATATTTATCACATCACGCTTTATATATTCATGTATAATGGACTAGAGTCTTGTTCCCAGTATTGGATCTAGGAGTTGTAAATGGTAAGCATTTCCCAACACCATTTCCTGTCCATACCAACAATCTGGGCAGCAGATTTGGTAAGAAATATCTACTAATTTTTTTGCAGTTTCTACTTTTTTTTATCAAATCCCTTCTGGTATTCAAACAACTGATACTTCACACTAATAAGTATCTCCTCTTGAAAGATATCTAAATATATACCTTGTTGATTAAGAAAATATTAATGGATCCCCAAAGAGTGAGTGGTGAATAAAGAGAACCTCTCTATGCCTTTCAAGAAAGTTTTATGAAGATTTCTGGCTTTCTTCCCTGATTTATTATACCTTCTGGTAAGGTGATGTTCTCAGAATGCTCATGGGTCTATCTCTGCCTGTGATAGGGAGAACTGACACCGGCTTGTTGAGAAGGCTGCCCTCATCCAGGGTTACTCATTCTTACCCTCATCCAGGGTTACCCATTCTTTACCCTCATCCAGGTTACCCATTCTTACCC
>NW_006159867.1:5499683-5520254 GCF_000334495.1 Tupaia belangeri chinensis | reverse complement strand
TTACCCTCATCCAGGGTTACCCATTCTTTACCCTCATTCAGGGTTACTTGTTCTTTACCCTCATCCAGGGTTACCCGTTCTTACCCTCATCCAGGGTTACTCATTCTTACGCTCATCCAGGGTTACCCATTCTTTACCCTAATTCAGGGTTACTTGTTTTTTACCCTCATCCAGGGTTACCTCATCCAGGGTTACCCATTCTTACCTTCATCCAGGGTTACCCGTTCTTACCCTCGTCCAGGGTTACCCATTCTTTACCCTCATCCAGGGTTACCCGTTCTTACCCTCATCCAGGGTTACCCATTCTTTACCCTCATTCAGGGTTACTTGTTCTTTACCCTCATCCAGGGTTACCCGTTCTTTACCCTCCTTCAGGGTTACCCGTTCTTTACCCTCATCCAGGGTTACCCATTCTTTACTTAATGAGGTCATTTGGAAAATAACAGAACACAGTGATCAACACCTCAAGTTTTGATATCAAACAGATTTCCTGAAATCCAGGATTTGCTACACTAACTAGCTAAGAAATATTGGTACAAAAACATACAGTTTAGAAACAGCAGTTGTATCATTGGTGAATGGGAATATAGCACTTTTATATGAGTAGTTTTTAGGTTTGTGTAACGTGGTGGAAATAAAATACTTAACATACTGGCTCGGTCAACATTTAATAAAATAACAGCTATTAAATCATTATATGCATATTATATATATTATTATGAAGAAGAATTATAATTACTACTGATTTACAAAAAATGTAGATTTGACTTTTTTCAGGGGGAGGGGAGAGGTTTTCTTTGCTATAGGGTCCATGCACTCACCAGAAAGACAGAGAGAGACAGACAGACAGACAGAGACAGAAAGTGAGAAATCACCCCCCAGGGGGGATGGCCACACCGCAATCCCTTCTCCTCCCTTCTTCTCTCAGGATCTTGGGCATGCATGCACACATACCCAGCGTGAGTTTAAGCCACTGAGTCCAGGACTCGAACCGTGGTCAACTACATGGGATTCCAAGACATAGCCATTATGCTAACTGCTGGCCCTCAGATTTGAACTTTTTTATCATAGAGGAAGCCTCCTCGGTTTATTGCAGTGTTTTTCGTTTTTTTTTTTTTTTTTTTTTTTTTAACCTTCTACACCTAATCCATGGCATATCTGAGAATGAGACATAGTAAGCTATTATTATGAGGCTTCCTTTTTTTGGTCCTGCTTTTATAGCACATAATACAGTATTCTGATATATTACTTTATTTAATGCTGACCTTAGGAAGGATTTGAGTAGTTAAAAAAGAAGAGAAAGCAGAAGCAAATAGGAAATTCACTGATATCTTTCAGTTTCTACCATCTACTGAGGTCTGCAGATAATTAAGTACTCTTTATGTGCCAGAAAAGGCTAAAGACCCTGATAGGACACTCAGTATTGCCACAAATGAAGATAACATTGAAAATGACCACTCAAAATGAAAATTCATTCATGTAATAGTGCAGTTTGGTCTACCATTCTTGTCAGTTACAAAGCAAGTCAAAACTCTGCCTTTCTGGAGAAAGGCAGTTAGCGTAATGACTATGTCGCTGGACTCTATGTAGTTGACCATGGTTCGCGTCCCAGACCCGGTGACTTAAAACTCACGCCGGGCGCATATGCATGTGTGCCCAAGATCCTGAGAGGAGAATAGAGGAGAAGGGATTGTGGTGTGACCATCCCCCCTAGGGGGTGATTTCTCGCTTTCTGTCTCTCTGTCTCTCTCTGTCCGTCTGGCAAGCGCATGCGCCCTATAGCAAAAACAAAACAAAACAAAACAAAAACTCTCAAAAAAAAAAACAAACAAACTCTGCCTTTGTGAATTGGAAAGTTATGTTACTGAACACTTATAATAAGCCATGTATTTTTTACAAATAGGTATATCTCAATTAATTTAAAACTATTGTTAAAAACTATTATATAATTTTTTCTCCAGTTTTACTGGGTCATCAGAAAAGTCATGACAAATTATTCTGTTTTTTCTATGCAAAAATGGATCATGACTTCTCCAACAACTCACTAGATGAAGTAATAATCATAAAAATTAAGGAACTTACGTAAAATTTTATGCACAAATGAATAATATAGCTGAAACTCTTCCCAGAGTAATATTTTAAGTTTCATGCATTACAAATTAATCTAACCCAGGTGAAAATATGAATTGGTTATCATCAGTTGTGTATATAGAAAATGTCAGTTCATGACTATTAGAAAATAGAATGGAATAGTTGGATATTAGAAATATGAAGTTTTTGGAGAGGTCTTTGCTATAGTGCGCGTGCGCTCGCCAGACAGACAGAGACATAGAGACAGAAAGCGAGAAATCACCCCCCCGGGGGGATGGTCACACCGCAATCCCTTCTCCTCCATTCTCCTCTCCGGATCTTGGGCACACACGCACACGCGCCCAGCGTGAGTTTTAAGCCACCGGGTCTGGGACGCGAACCGCGGTGGACTACGTGGGAGTCCAACGACATAGCTACTACGCTAACTGCTGGTTCCCAGAAATATGAAGTTTTGAGGGACAAAACATAATTCTCAAATCTCTTATTTTCTGACTTAAAGAAACTGTAGATCATAGGACTTCAAGAAAATTTTTCAGGGACACCAGCAGGTGGCACGGTGGTTAAGGTGCTGGATACTCCCACATGGCCGGCTGCAGTTTGAATCCTGGACCTGGTGGTTTGCTTTCTTACTTTCTCTCTCTCTCTCTCTGGTCAAATTAAAATAAATGAATGAATAAATGAAATTAAATAATTTTTTTTAAAAAGAACATTTATCAGATGTCCAAATGGTCTTATGTCTCAAGAAACAACAAAGTTTAGATATTCTAAAATGCTTTATTAAATGTAAATCCCTCATAATTTAGTCTAGCAAAATTATGCTTCCAACTTTGGATATTACAAATACAAAAATCATTTTTCTAGGTATTCATTATTTGGTCATTTATGTTTCAAGAGGCAAACATCTCAGTTCAGTCTTTCTACAAATTCCACCTTTGTGATCTTGAAAATTTGTCACTGCTGCCACTACTTCCTTCTTGATAAACTATTACTAATAATGTTTAACTCGTGCAAAGAATAAATGAGTGAAATCCATTAAAATTATTTTGAATAAGATATAAACTCAAATTTGAGGTGTTCATAATCTCAACTTGCCAAAGTTTAAGTTTCATAAAGCTTTTTTTAATTGAAAAGCTGTTGTAGATAATGTAAAGGATTGCACTGACACAGTAAAGTTATTTTATTATTCAGTGATTGTATTAAACTACAGTATCACCTGACTACAGTTCCTTGTTTGATAAAAGGATGGGCTTCCTTCCATCATTTTTTAGTACTCTTTAAAAAGTCCTACTCGTAAGTTGAATTTTTTTAAAGCTAAAGAAAGAAATGTCCGAATGGAAAAGTAAAATTGCAACTTCTTGGCCTGAAACCATGTAACACTGCTTTTCAGATGAGAAAAAGAGGAAGAGTGAAAAATGTGATGAACCCTTAATACTATAAGCTCCTCTAACTGAGACGTGGTGGTAATTGCTTTTTATTTTTTTGTAACATCTCCTGGAAATGGTAATGCTTTCAAGTGAGGATCAAAGAGAATGACCTACATAAGAAATAGATTACAACATGGCGTTACATTTTCATCCTTTGTAATATGCTTTTTGCATCCATACCTCTAATAAGAGGCACAGCATAATGCTCATCATTTTTAAAAATGAGTTGTCACTAAGGTCAGATGGGATACTTGGAAACTAGGGGAAAAAAAGATGATTTGGATCAAGGTGTTAATGCCAACAGAGGAATCAGACTTCACATGCCACTCTTGTGCATTTCAAGGAAATAAGACCAAAGATTCAGAAATACACATACACACACACACACACACACACACACACTCACAGATAACCGTTTTTGATGTGGCGTGTCTGTGTGCATGGGTGTGTGTATATGTGTGTGATCAGAAATAGGTGATTCATCTATATTTCATTACATAAAGATTCATTTAAAAGGGTTTAATATAAGGATACACAATAAAACAACACTATTTTTTAAAGTTTATACATATATTTAATTTGCAATTTTTGTATTGTTTTGTTGCTCCAGCCTTAAATTTGGCCAACCGGAAGGTGTCCCTTAACATACGCTAACCAGATATTTTACTGGGAGTGTTTCCAGAGGAAAGGTATCTAACCAACCCACCACCAGGCTAACCTTATGTCATCAGCATTCTGGTTCCTGATAATGCACACATTTCCCTAGAGGAATAATGATCTAGTACTAGTTAACCAGATGCATCTTATGTTTTGAATGATGAAAGTTGCCTGAAGAGATGGGAGTTTTATAGAAAGTTTCAGTGCCCAGATCTGGGCAGAGATGCAGTGCAATGATATCAGAAAAGTGGCCTCACTTCACAAACCTTCCCAAGTTTTCCATCCATCAGTAATTTTTTACAAATAATAATAACTGACACTATAATGTAACTTTAAAGGGGGCACCACATGGTCATTCTCTGACATTATTTGCAAATATTATCAATAGCAGAAGAAGGTTGAAAAGGAACTATTTGATAATAGCCTAAGTAAGGTAAGTCACGTTTGTTTTGATCGAAAATATTTACTGTCCAATAAAAAGTATTCAAGGTGACATTCTATGGTCAGAGCATCACCCTTTGTCTGAAAGGAAAGTTTAGGTCCGTGTGCAGTCTACGTAGCCTTTCGTCATTTTGAGGAGGCTGGGATAAACTGATGGATGTCCATCAATATGCACTTAGCGATTGGGGACAAACATCAGGGTGGTAAGGCTCCACAATGAGGTAAAAATGGATTAATCAAAATGCCTGCAATAAAAGAAAATGCTTTTATAAAGTATTTTACATAATTTATTTATTAGTTCCATAGGAAGTTTGAGATATATTTTTAGAGTATCCGTTTATGGAATCCTATTCATCCTATAATGATAATAAAATCTGGTGTGTATTTCTATTAAAAGAAACATTGTTTCCCAGATATCAACTTCTGAACAATAGACTGCTGAAAGAATTTAATGAAGTACCTGTCTGAAAGGAGAACATGATTTAAATGAAACACTTTGTATATAAAATATTGAAACAAAACTACTTTTAACTCACACTAGTTTTAAATTTTTTGACCATTTTACAGAACAGTCTGTGTTGAAGGCTTTCAAAATGTCTTCCTGGGCCCAACAAAATGTGTAGTGGTTATGTTGCTGGACTTCCATGTAGTCAACCGTGGTTCATTCCAGACCTGCCAGCTTAAAACTCATGCCAGGAGCATGTGCATGCATCCCCAAGATCCCAAGAGGAGAATGGAAGAAGAAAGATTGCAGTATGGCCATCCCCCCCCCCTGGGGGGCTGATTTCCCGCTTTCTGTCTCTCTGTCTTGGTGAGCACATGTGCCCTATAGCAAAAATGTCTCTAAAGTAAAAAAAAAAAAAATCAAAAAAAAAAAAAAAAAAAAAAAAAAAAAAGAAAGTCTTCCCGATGTTCTATTACTCCAAACTCTGTTCAGGTTTGTACCCTAGTGAAAGTGATGCTTTTAGAAGTGAATGAATGAACCCAGACTAAATGCAAGAAATAATAAAAAAAAAAAAACCATAAAATTTGACTAAAATGAAAATGTAGATGTGAAATGAAACTGTGTTCCACATTTACAAAAATTTTGTATTAAAGAACCTGAAAATTATGTATTTAAATAATGGATAGTGCAGATTTCTTTGCTGGATGTAGCCAACATAAAAAAGTAAAAAAGATAATAGAAAAAAATGACATTTTAAAAGCTGAAATGAAATAAAGGGATGCTAAATAAAATGGGATAACTAAATTAATTTAAAAATTCTGATAGTCATGAATTCTATATTATGAATATTCTAAATAATTTCTACCTATTATACAGGGTATATATTCATGTTTACTTAAGTTATAGCACCATAAGAAGTTGTTTTGAGAAAACCTGTCAAATATAAATGAAACGACTGACATAATTTCTAAATATGGGGGACTAGTAGGTGGTGTGGTGGTTAAGGCTCTGGACACTCACACATGGCCAACCACAGTTTGAGTCCCAGACTTGGTGGCTTGCTTTCTCACTTTCCCTCTCTGTGTGCATGTGTCTCTCTTTGATCAAATTAAAATGAATGAATGAATAAATAATTTTTTTAAAAGAATTTATAAATATGTCCTTTTATCAATAGAAAACTTGTTTCTGTTTTGGAGTTTTTATCTGAAGGATCTTTAGTCTGTATCTAAAACGAATTCCATTTTTTAAATTGAGATAAATGGGGTCAGCAGTTGGCATGGTGGTTAAGGCATTGGACTCCCATGTGGCAGACCATGGATGGAGTCCTGGACCTGGCAGCCTTAAACACACTGGGCACATGTGCATGCATGCCCAAAATCCTGAGAAGAGAATGGAGGGGAAGGGATTGCAGCATGGCCATCCCTCCTGAGGGGGGGGAGAATTTCTTACTTTCTATCTCTCTATCTCTATCTCTCTGACAAGCACACACATGCTATAGCAAAAATCTCTCTAAAAATTTGAGATAAATGGACAGATTTTCTATTTTGATTTTTGATGTTTCATGCTTTCATTTTAGAGGACAGCAGAAATGTTTCTCATGTACCATGTTTGCCATAAATAATCCATAATATTCTTCATTTGGATACAAAATCTTGGCTTAGAAGCTAGAAATCTGTAACTTCCACGAGAAGAGGTGGACCAACAAAAAGTTCATCCAGGTAAATGACTCTCTTCGGAAGGATGTAGAGATGAAGAAATTACTTTTGAGAATTAGGTTCAAGATTTGGGGAAGGTCATGTGTTTGGTGATTCATATTTATTTCCTCCTTTAAGATCGCTCTGGGAAGAAGGAATCTCAATATATTTTTCTCGACATAGCATGTATTTCTAAGTGCACAGAAGTGAGGGTCATGTTTTCTCACAAGAGTAGAAAGTCCATTTTCTTTCTGGAATAGGTTTCTGGATTCTAGGCCAGAATGTAAGAGATAGACTAGATCTTAGATACTATGAAGTTGACCTCTGCATTTTACAGAGAGGAAAGCAACTCTCAGGGAGATAAATCATATCCAAGATGACTCTAATTTGTACAGGTGACAAACCATGAGCAAAAGATGCAGTCTATGGAATTTATATTCAAATTTGCCACTTAAAAATGTTTTTTTTACAGGTACCGTTGCACCTTGGATATTCTTATGATGAACCAAAGCATTTAACATGATTTAAGTTCTGGGTCTTGTTCCCCTTCCCCATCTGTCCATCTAAACAATGGTCAAAATTGAACAGCTGTGAATGATGACTGATAATGAATACTTAATAAGCTGCTCTAAATTATTCCATAAAAGATTATTATCATGAAAACAGGTGTCTCATGTGACCAACAGAACCCTGCTATATGATATTATAGTCTCATAATTCAAAATATACTTATGTTACATCAAAATATGTATTTGATGTTTTGATGTAAAACAAGATTTTAAGTATAAAAGCTTTTAAGTATAAAAATATACTTGCCTATTATTTATCCTGCAGGGTTTTTTTTAAGAGGTTTTTGCATTTGCTTAAGAGAGAGAGAGAGAGACAGTGAAAAGAAAAGTAAGAAATCACCCCTCAGGAGGAATGGCCACACCACAATCCCTTCTCCTCTATTCTCCTCCCAGGATCTTGGGTACATACGTACATGTGCCATGCGTGATTTTCAAGGCACAAGGTCTGGGACTTGAACTGCAGTTGGCCATATGGGAGTTCTGTAACTGCTATGCCATCTGCTGGCCCCCTATTCTACAGCTTTAAGCTCATAAAATTCCTTAAAAGGAAAGATTTGCCAAATCACCCCCCAGGGGGGATGGTCACGCCGCAATCCCTTCTCCTCCATTCTCCTCTCGGGATCTTGGGCACGCACGCACACGCGCCCGGCGTGAGATCTAAGCCACCGGGTCCGAGACGCGAACCGCAGTCGACTACGTGGGAGTCCAGCGACATAGCCACTATGCTAACTGCTGGTTCCCGACCTTCCCAAATCTTGAACCTAATTCTCAAAAGTAATTTCTTCATCTCTACATCCTTTCCCAAGAGAGTCATTTACCTGGATGAACTTTTTGTTGTTGTTGTTCCACCTTTTTTTCATGGAAGTTACAGATTTTTAGCTTCTAAGCCAAGATTTTGACTATGTATGGGCTAGTCCCTAGAAATATTCCAGTTAATACTCTCAGCACACAGATTGGCAGTTTCTTCAGAAGTAAAACTTCATTGTTTTCTTCTTAAAAATCATGTATACATATAAATTTACATTAAGCATAAAGATGTACATTTTATTCTAAGAGCAGAGCTGAAATCTGAGAAAGGCCATTCTTTCTTCATAAGCCGTAAAGCCTAAATTTTAGATTCTCATTCATAAATAGGAAGTATCTTAGCACATATATGTTAAGGTATGTCCCTCTTTATTTATTTGTAAGTTGATTGGTTATTATTTGCTTTAGAGAAGAAATACTTGGATAGGGACCAGCAGATGGCGAAATAGTTATGTCACTGGATTTCCATGTAGTTGACTACAGTTCAAGTCCAGACCTGGCAGCTTAAAACTCAGGCTCGACACATGTGTGTGTGCCCAAAATCCCAAGAGGAGAATGGAGGAGAGAAATTGCAGTATGGCCATCCTCCTTAGGGGGTGAGTTCTTGCTTTCTGTCTCTCTCTCTAGCAAATACATGTACCCTGTAGCAAAAATCTCTCTCTAAAAAAAAAAAAAGAAAAAAGAAAGAAAGAAATCACCATAGCCTGCTGGCATGATGATTAGGTGATGGGTCACACACACATGGCCAACCACGTGTCTCAAATCTTAGACCTAGCCGCTTGAGAAACATGCCAGGTGTGTGCATGTATCCCCTAAATCTTGATAGAAGAGAAGGTGGAAGAAAAGAAATTGCTTTGTGACTATCCCCCATGGTGGGAGTTTTCTCACTTTCTGTCGCTCTCTTCTCTCTGCCTCTCTCTGGCAAGCATGCATGTCCTCTGGCAAAATGTTAAAAAATAATAATAATGAAAAAGAAGTAACTGGACCTGGATGGCATAAAACACTCATAACATTTCTAGTATTTTCTTTATCTAACTCTTTAGGTCAAAAATCTGAAAATGTAGAATCATCGCCAAATAGACTGAGCTACAGGTACTAGAAACTTGCTCGTTGACACTACGGAAGAGTTGAGTGAAAGGACAGTCCTGAAAGGCTATCAAGGGGCCCGTGGTGAAGAGTTCAGGGTCTCTGCTGATTGATAGAAATGGCGCATAAAAGCTCATAATGTTACTCAAAATATGATCATATAGTATAGGTTATAAAAGCACATCTATTTTCAGTAGCACATTATATAATACTCATGGAAACCCATTTCTATTGTTTTTGCAGAAGTTGTATTTGAAAACCTATATTATGACTTTAATTTCTTTTTTTTTTTTTTTTGGAGAGGTTTTTTCACTATAGGGCGCGTGCGCTCGCCAGACAGGCAGAGAGAGACATAGAGACAGAAAGCGAGAAATCACCCCCCAGGGGGGATGGTCACGCCGCAATCCCTTCTCCTCCATTCTCCTCTCGGGATCTTGGGCACGCACGCACACGTGCCCGGCATGAGTTTAAGCCACCGGGTCCGGGATGCGAACCGCGGTCGACTACGTGGGAGTCCAGCGACATAGCCATTACGCTAACTGCTGGTTCCCAAAACCTATATTATGACTTTAAAAAGAAAAACATCTAATTTACTTTCTCTCTATTTTTTCTTTGTTTACATGTATGCCAGACAATATAAAGTACTAATCACTTAGAGTTAATATTAATCTAAAGGACTAAGTAAAACAATTAATACATATGAATTTAACTGTTGTGTCATGATGATCAAAGCAAAAAGCATGTTAGGCTATATTATGTAGATAAGAGGTAAAGTGACTAAGATATCACATTTAACATTTTTCAAAGTTTAATTCCATGAAAGAGAGACTGAGTACGTGCAAGAGAGAAACAGAGAGAGACATCTCCTACAGAGTTCTTGCAGTGCAGTCCATCCAGCCCAGATCATGGGCATATGTGTACCCAGCGTGTTCAGGGAGGTCTCCAGACATGATCTCAGAACCTTCCCATGTTCGTCAGCTTCACAGAATGCTGCATTACTGTTGAGTTACCACCTGGAATCGTAAAATTGTACATTTCTGACCTCTTATCATAAATAGCAGGAGGGTTAAATTGAAAAGTATAACAAGTCTTTAGTGTTTGCTCCTTTTTTTTTGATTCCTAATTTAAAGAATTAAAATGTAAAATGTGACTAAGTCATCAACTGCCATTTTATTTATTTTCCTCAAAACATTACACAGTCTACAATGTTTTACAATCTAATTTTTTCTTAGTTAACAACAATCTACAACATGCACATTCGAATAGGTTTACTTTCTTTTCCCATTGTTTAAAAAAAGTATCAAAGTAATATGGTCAACAGGTGTTCTTCTTTTCATTGTTGGTACTGCCCAATATTTCATATTATCTTTTCATGATACAGTTCTAATTTATCTTTTGTTTTATCTATAGAAGTAGCTATAGTTTAGTCAAAGCATATTCTTAAATTTCTTTTTGGAAATTTTTTACAGACTAGTCACAGAGAAGTGTGTATGCATACACACACCTATTGCTGTTAGAAATGCACAGTTAAGATTGTCTTGACCATCCTAATTTAATATACAAAGAAGGTAAACCCATAGAGATGTCATGAATTGTACTGGTTTGTGAAGCTCTGTTTGTTACATGACAAGAACTTCAATTTCTGAATGTCCTATTTCTTAGCAAGCATTTGTGAAGATTACAGAGATACAGAATTCAAATAACTGTCCATCAACCACAATGGATGAAACTACACAAGACTTGGGACCAGCAGTTGGCGTAATGGCTATGTCACTGAACTCCCATATAGTCAACCGTGGTTCAAGTCCCAGACCTGGTGACTTAAACTCATGCCAGGCACATGTGCGTGAGTGCCCAAGATCCCAAGAGGAGAATGGAGGAGAAGGGATTGAGGTGTGGCCATCCCCGCTGGGGGGTGATTTCTCGCTTTCTCTCTCTCTGTTTCTCTCTGTCTTTCTGGAGAGCACATACGCCCTATAGCAAAAAAAAAAAATTACACAAGACTTTAATGCACCTTCTTGAATATTGGAAAATGGTCAGTGTATCAGGCTCTCCATAGACTTACTCTAATAATTTTTAAAATTTTTGGGTAGTATTTTAAAAATTAAGATTAAAAAACAAACACAAAGATTCATCATTAAGCCTCTACTATTGCAGAACCTTGTAAAATATGGCAAGTGCTAACCCTCCCATCCATCCATTCATCTAAGGTTCTGTGGGCACTTAACTCAAAATTGTAGAGATCACGCCTAATAGCCTACTCACATATGCAGCTGATGAGCTATAGATTATAGGAGTTCCGTGAGTAGCTCTTTAGGAATGTTATCTCTGGCGGCCTTTTATCTGAATTTATTATGTCTAGCAGTACTGTGTAGAAGTCCATAAAGCAGTAGATAACTACTACACTTCCAAGATATATATGTCTCATGGGATGTCCACCAGCTGGAATTTCTCCAGATTTTATTTTGACACAAAATCGCCTGAACTGTATGGGCCTGGCCTCTGAATTGTAGCTGTCTTGGCAATCAAGAAACAATTGTAATTTGGTGAACAAATCATGTACAAGAGAAGTTTAAAATGGCATTGAATTAAAACAGGATTAATATTAGTAAAACGGCAGTTAAGGGGAGTGGAGCTATAAAGGTCCTTTAGATTTTTCACTTTAACAACCTATTTTCAAGGATGGCAAGCCAAGCTGATAAACTTGTCTCTCAACTAAAACCTGGAGAGTTATTACTAGTGTCTGACTGGAAACGACACTCATTGGCTGCCTCTGAAAATATCAGCCTATCAGCCTGTCCCTTGAATGGTTAAAGGGTCTGGTGCACAGAGCTGGTAAGTCTTAGAGAGTTTCCTTTTCTTTTCTTTTCTTGTCTTTGTCTTTATTTATTTATTTATTTATTTTTTCCAAATTAGAATGTGTGGACCTACTTTGCTGATAAAATTCTAAGATTTAAATACAATAATAATAATAATAAAAAAAGTAGGGCCAACTCATGGTATGGTGGTTAAGGCAGCTGGATCCCATGTGGGCAAGTGTGAGGTTCGAGGCCCAAGCCCAGTGGTTTGAGAAACGCATCAGTTGCATGTGTGTGCATACCAAAAATTCTGAAAGGAGAAATGGAGAAGAGATTGCAGCATGACATGTCCCGTGTAAGTAAGCTGTTAATTCTGGTGGCAAAAATCCCATCGAGAGCAATTAGACGTTTCCATAGTATTAGATGTTTTTCACAAGAATTTCCTTTGTTTAACTGCCGAAAGCTATGATTCTTCTGCAGACAGCCAGTTTGCAATTGTGGAGACCTCTCCCATTGAGTACTATGCAAATGTGCAGTTGGTATTGGGAGGTGAGATTAGAGAAGAATTGCCAAGATCCTGGCAGACCCTGACTTTCTAGACATGCCTTGGCCCGGGTATATTACACATCATCTCACTTGTATATATTAATAGGTGGACTAGATGAGACCCACAGTGAAAAGCTTATTGTCACTTAGTGCAATTTCTTTTCACCTCAGTAAATGAGGCTTGTACTGGTGAGGAAGAAAGATCATTATAACTAATAGGGAAAATCCCTGATGTTTTTAAGGGCATGCATTGTGGCCAGTGTTTACATTTACCCTTATCCCAGGGATTAGAAAGAGCTATAGTTTTATCTCTGTTATCCCATAGGATGTGATTTGTTGCTATTGCTTCTAGAGTATAGTTTTGTTTTTGTTTTTATTTTTATTTTTTTATTTTTTTGCTTTTGTTTTTGTTTTATTGCTATAGTGCTCATGTGCTCACTGGAGAGAGAGACAGAGGAACAGAAAGAAAGTGAGAAAGCACCTTCTAGGGGGGTTAGCCATGTCATATTCTTTTCTTCTCCATTCTCCTTTTGGGATTTTGGGCATGCGCATTTTGCACACTCAGTTGAACCACACCGTCTGCCATGTGTGGTGCAGCTGCCTTAACTGCCATACAACTAATTGGCCCAAGGATTATAGCACTTTTAATTTGATTGCACCAATCACGAGTATCCTGGTTTTAACACTAGATACACGCTATTTCTGGGCATTGCTTAAATGAGACACAATAGACTGTGGTTCATTGCTTTCTTTCTTTGACGGCATTAGTTAATAATGTGGGTTTTGTATGATTTCAAGTAAAGATTGGTCCACAAAGTTTGAGAGGCATTTAGGGGTCCCATTATCTTAACCAGAATAGGAGTTGCCAGTTGTGGTAACCTCAGACAGGAGTGCTAGCTTCAGGCTTGATGTCTGTGATCCTGTTAGTAGAATTTACTGCCCTGAAGAGTCACCAGTGTGACTCTCATTGTTCCCAATCTGACTTATGCTGTGTATCTCTGTACAAATGTGGTGTACCTGCAGTATGCTGTTTTAGCAGTAGGACGTAAACTACCAGAGCTAGAGTGATCATCCAATGGTAGTCTGCAGCAGTGAGAGAAGATTTTTCAGGTAAAAAAGAAGTACAACAACAGAGTGAGAGTTAAAGTCAGAGGTCATGCATGGCCAGCAGTAGGGATCCGATTGTCCCAGGGTGACTAGTTCCATGTTCTGGGTAGTATGGACTTGTTCAGTGTCTCTAGTTGGGCAGAGTTTGTGGACAGCAGATGAGGTTGCTCCCCTTTCCAGATAGTTCTGGATAGTTTGTTGGACTTAGGCTGGATGAAGAGTTGGCTGAGGATGGTCTAATCAGGTCCTTGTCAGGATCAAGGGGAAGGTATCTTTCGTCTGGATTTTTTCTAAGGGAGAAGAAAAGAGTAAAAGTGCCAGGTAGATGTCCTTTTCTTGTGGGCAACAAGGTCAGGGTTCCTGTGTCTGTGAAAACTGGTGATTGGATTGTGTCTTGTATGAGAATAAATACCATCAGAAGAATCAGTGTCTCTATTGCTGGTCTCATTTGTTGTCCATTTAAGTGTGGTGTACTTATGCTGTAGGAAGACTTGGGTTTAATGCAATCAGAATTATGGGCTATATTTCTGACCATTTCAGCGACCACTGACCTTCCAGACCAGTTATTTTAAAAGCGTGCTGTGTCTTGCTGCTTTTGTAGTATTATATAATAGAGTAGGTAAAAATTCAAGTTATGTGACTTTGTGACATTCATTATTGGATTTGCTTTGCAATAAAGTGGGAGACTTGATCTGATTGTATGAATTGTGACATTGTGAAAGACTGCAAAACTATTTTGTTAATCCCTCAATAACATTAGCCAAGACTAATACCTGCGTGGGTAAGCCCATAGATGGCCTTTAAAGGTACCCTCCATTGTTAAGGTTTAAGGCCCCCTGCCACTGTAGGGGGAGGCCCAATGAAATCAATTTGTCACTTCTGATATGTCCCTTCTCTGCAAATTCCTCCTCTCATGAGGTAGGCCCAGTGTCAAAGATTTCTGATACAGAAATCTGGGTACAGTCCAAATGGTCTCCTGTAAATAGCTCTGCTGGCTTAACTCCTCTATTAACAATCTATTTTTATAACCTCATAATGTCCAGAGGTCCTAATCTCTCATACACCCTCCAATAGGAGGGGTAAGGTGGCTCATTCTAAAGTTCAGGGACTTCCCCTCCTTCAAGAGGCTTACTTGCTTTGGTGGTTCAGTTAGTTTGTCAGCTTTGGCGTTTTATTTAAGACTTTTCTATGTCTTGGTGTGAGCCAAGGTATGGTACACAAAGATGGGCAGAATCAGCAAATGTATTCAGTTTTTCTAAAATCTATATGTAAGCCATGCATGTGCCACCCCTGATTTTGCCAAAGTTCCACCAAGTAGCAATATGGATGATAAGGAAATATTGTTGAGGACATACTCTACTGCTAGAAGTATGGCACACAGTTTAGCCTGTTGGTCACTTTGGGCTGTTCCTTACCATGGAACTTGAAATGTTTGAACAGGGCTGATAGATTGCAGCTGTCCATTGTCTTGTTCTCTTTATCCTGCACTCCCTTTGTCATTAAGGAAAGACCTTACTTTCATTACCAAAGCGTGTGTGAGGTGTTTCTGTCCATTTCTCCCCATAAAGGTAGTTTTAGGGGAAGCGAAAACCTTCAATGACAAATTCTGCTTTTCAAGCACGTGTAGAAAGGCAGAAGAAATAGCTTCCTTTGGTTTATCTAGGGTGCCAAGTACTGAATATTACTACCAAATATTGAACTTCCTTTATTGATGTGGGAGAGTGGACAACTAGGAGCTTAATTTTTACTGGATTGGGAGTCATTTTCCCTTCTGAATGCCAAATGGATCCTCAAAATATGATAGCCATAGCCTGATGGTATGGTTGGTAGTAAATGGAACTGTAGGGCTGGAAACCACATGGCCAGTAGTGGGTTCAGATCCCTGGGTTGGCCCGAAAACACTCCAAGGTCATGTGTGCATGCCCAAGATCCAGAGGAACTAGAGAACTGTGAGAAGGAGATTGTGGCATGATGAGACCCTGTTCTGCACATGTTCTCGTGTGCCTGCACATGTTCTCCTATCATGAATTAGATAAATACATTTTATATATAGATGGACTATATAGAGATGAAATACATGTACACATATGTATGTGTGTATACATACACGTATATATACACACATATACATGTGTGTCTCTATGCATATACATGCCAGATTGAGAGGGCCTTGTACCTTATGCAGAACAAGTGAAGTATTTCCTTTACTCAGGGCTGTATTGACCTGTGAGACAGAGGTCCTGGTGAAGCCCAGTGAGGGGACTGTCCATTAATACAATGCTGAATTGAAGTCTGGGGTGTTCAGGTGTTATCAACAAACCTATGTGCAATCCCAGGGCTATTTAAGTACCTCATAGACAATGGGCAAAGGAGTACTGTTGGCTCTCAAAGGTGAAGGTGGTTATGGTTGAGTCTCCTGAGAAAGTTTCATTGACCAGAACATGTTAGCTGAGTATAACTCTAAACCATTTACAATGTTGTCCTTTGCATTGAGGCTATCTGGGAGAGGTGCTCTAATAAAGGGAAGAGACTTGTTTTACTCTCTGTTGTGTATACTAAGCCTTCATTCATTGGTGGTGGCTTTAAGCACAGGGAATTGAGTAATGCGATGATGAGGATCAGTACTCTTTCTTTACCTCACCTATGACAGCTGCAGCTACCTTGCTGTAGGCAGTTCTGTGGAGTATTTACCACCTGCAATGAGAGGATGGTGAACTCGTTCCCACTGGGTGGTACTTGAAAACAGGTAAAAGCCTTAGTTTGTTCCAGGAGGTTAGTTGCTGATGAGTAGGTCCGTTTTCAATAAGGCAAAGGGAAATTGGGGCAGGGAGCAGGGAAACAACCAGGACAGAAACATCTTTAAGCAACACTGGTCCGTTTTTAAAAGGTAAGCAGGCGATTATCCCTATAAGTAATCCTCGTCCTGTTACCACAAAAAGAGGGGGCTTTACGCAGCAGTGCTTGCTGGGATAAGGGAGATTAGGGTATCTGTTTCCAACAGATACAGGTAATACTGTTCATTTTACGGAGCCCCCCAAATTTCTGTGGTAGTCCAAAAAGTTAATATGATACAAAGACAGTTGTTTGCTGGAAGGGAGTACTTCAAAAGTCCCTGAAGCCCTGTGTGGGATGGGTTGGTCCCTGCCTCCATAAATATCAGGGGCAGAGGCTGAAGGAAGGTCCATCTACGAGGGAGATGTCTGCTGTGAGTTGTAACCTAACCTTGGCAAATATTGTAATTGCTCTACTGATTTACTAGAGATCATGTAATTTGAGACTGTCTTGTTCCTTAGGGTTTAATATAACTGCTTGTTCAATGCAGGCACACACTTAATCAAGGCCTATGTAGTGTGTCCTGGAAGTGGGGGTGGCCCTGCTGTTGATAATAATTCTGATTTAGGCCAGCTGGAGTGTTGCTTGTAAAATTAGTAAGTGACACTGGTTCTGAGTTTGTCTTTCTTGAGTTTCCATTGCATCTAGGACAACTATGGTTTCCTGAATTATTTTATCAGTAGCCATCATTGCCAGTTAATGAGACTTATATTTGTCAGGAACTCTCCTGAGAATCAACTAGGTGAACTCAAGATTCAGTCCAGACTTCTCAGCCTTGACAAGTCAATATGCTGTACCCACCCAATCACCTGAAAAGTCCATTCTAACATCCACAGCCAACAGAGAGCTTTGACGTTGGCTAATACTTGCCACTGACAGTCTTCCTAGGCTTTTTTTTTTTTTTTTGAGAGAGGTTTTTGCTATAGGGCATGTGCACTCACCAGAAAGACAGAGAGATAGAAAGCGAGAAATCACCCCTCAGGAGGGGTGGCCACGCTGCAGTCCCTTCTCCATTCTCCTCTCGGGATCTTGGGCACGCACGCACACATGCGCAGTGTGAGTTTAAGCCACCAGGTCCGGGACTTGAACCGCAGTCAACTACATGGGAGTCCAGCGACATAGCCATTACGCTAACTGCTGGTCCCTTCCTAGGGGATCAGGATTCTTTGAGGCCCAGACTCTTTGAAAAAAAGATTATGAGTTAACTGGTGAATATAACAGATGCTCAGAAAGAAAAAGGACAGGCAACAGTGATCTTAGCGCAGACAGTTTGAGGAAATGGGGCTAGAGACATGAGTGGGTCGGGACCAAGATATGCAGTGCATTCTATTGTCTGTAAAGTCATAACACACTTTTTTTTTTTTTTTTTACATAGAAAACTACGTAATGACTTTCCCAGCAGCCTAATATGTGGTAAGCACTGTTAAAACTCTTATCCTAAGAAAATGGGAAGTCAATGAGCTATTTCAGCCAGTGGTATCATGAGTTTAGAATTTGCTTTTGAGCAGATCACAGCCATAGTATCACCAAAGTACGAGAAACACACATGGGTGGATTAAGAAAAAAAAAAATTGACATAGGGAGGTTCTAGAAACCAAAGGGGATAACGTATTTTGCTTTCAAATGATCTAGGAAAAGCCTTACTGTTCCATTCATATAAGGAATGCAAGTTAATTGAGCACAGAATCTGGTATTTTTAGATGGCCTTTAGAAATTGCTCTGTTACTTTTTGGCATTTGCTGTCATCGAAAAGCCCTGAAATATGTAGATTTTGTCCTTCTGTTTGTAACTTGTGTTGTTCTTTTAAACATGAGTGTTCAAAATACTTGATTTCAGTCATAATATAAAATGTCTGTCTAGATATATTCAGTATAGGCTTTTTTTTAATACCTATTTTTCTAAATGTTAGTCTGTTTGGACTACTAAAATGAAATACTATAAACTAGATAGTGTATAAACAATAGTAATTAATTTCCTTACAGGTCTAGAGGCTGGCAAGTCTAAGACCAAGGCACCAGCAGACCAGTGTCTGTTAAGGGCCTCCCTCTAGGTTCACAGCCAACCATCTTCACATTGATTCCTCACATGGAAGAGATGAGGTAGCTCTGAAAATTCCCTCTTCTCAGGGCACTAATTCCATTCATGAGGACTTCACCCTTATGCCCTAAGTACCTCCCTAAGTACCCACCTCTTAATTATATCACTTTGGTCTTTAAGTTTCTGTATGTAAATGTTGCAGGAAAACATCCAGTCTATAGCATGTTAAACACTCACATGTTTTCAGATTTAAACCTACTTTCTATTGGTAAACTTCTATTATGTTATTGTATTTTTTCTATTTTATTTTTTTAATCTGTGGAGGCTATACATTGATAATTACTAAATAAAAGTATAAAAATAAAAAGACTAACAACACACCAAAATGCCATAAGAATTCCTTTAGGGCCAATGGGTGGTGTGGAGGTTAAGGTGGCTGGATCCCATATGGCTGACTGTGCATTTCGAAACGAGTCCTGGGCCTGGTGGTTTGAAAAATCATACTGTGTGTGTGTGTGTGTGTGTGTGTGTGTGTGTGTGTGCGCGTGTGTGCCTAAAATCTCAAAAAGAGAATGCAGGACAACAGATTGCTCTGTGGCCATCCCCCCAGGGAATGATTTCTCCCTTTCCCTCCTCTGTCTCTCTCTCCAGCAAGCATATGTGCCCTATGACAAACTGGAAAAAAGAAAAGAAAAAAAAAGAGTTCCTTTAAAAAGAAAACATTTTGGGGGCTGGCAGGTGGTGTGGTGGTGAATGGCACTGGACTCTCACATGGATGACCGCTGTTCGAGTCCCAGACCTGGCAGCTTGCTTTCTCACTTTTCCTCTCTCTTTCTCTCTCACTCTGTCCTTCTCTAACCAAATGTTTAAATAAATTAATTAATAAAGTTAAATAAGATAAAATAATTCTTAAAAAATAAAAAGAAAACATTTTTGTGTGAATAAAAACTTTCCCCCTGGGGGCCAGCAGGTGGCACGGTAGGTAACGGGACTCCCACATAGCCAACCATGGTTTGAATCATGGACTTGGAGGCTTACTTTTTCACTCTTCCTTTCTCTTTCTCTCTGGTCAAATTAATAATAAATAAATAAATCTTAAAAATAAAACTTTGCCCCTGTTAATCTATTTGCTGTGAATTAATTTGCAGACCCCACTCTAATCCTTCTTACTTAAATTGGTAAAGACAAAGTTTTCTTCTGCCAAATTACTGTGTTTTTAGTGTTTTATTTATTTCAATACTTTCCAGTTTATTTTTTGGAGTTGTGTTATTTCAATTGTCTAAGTTTATAGACTGCTACTTACAACCTCAGATGTGATTTAATTTTTTTCACTTTGATTTTCACTTTAAAAGGATCTTTCTTTGACTTAGTTTGTTGTATATCTGTCACTTTTTTATTTTATAGAGATCATACAAAACATTTCTATTAGTTTCTTTAATAAATGTTTTTAGATGAGTAGTTTATTCTCAATCTCTGGTTCGTTTCTTCTCTGTAGCAGTTCCCACCCCACCCTGATCTCTATGCTAAATATTGTCTGTTTTTCTGTTTCTACTTCCTATGTATTGTCAACAAAAGGTGTTTTTAAATTTCCTGAAATATTGGGGTCAGTAGGTGGCATAGTGGCTAAGGTGCTGGACTCCCACATGGTTGATCATGGTTTGAGTCCTGGACCTGGAGGCTTGCTTTCTCACTTTGCCTCTCTCTGTCTCTCTGATGAGTGCATGAGCCCAATTTCAAATTAAAAAATAACAATAATACATAAAATTAAATAAGTAATTATATTTTTACAATTCCTTGAAATAATTATAGTAATAAATCTTTAGCAACAGTCAGTAAAATGAATAGATAACAATCATATCCTTCTCTTCAAGAGAAAAAGCAAGGGACCAGCAGTTAGCGTAATGGCTATGTCGCTGAACTCCCATGTATTTGACCGCGGTTCAATCTCCAGACTCGGTGGCTTAAATTCACGCTGGGCATGTGTGCATGTGTGCCCAAGATCCTGAGAGGAGAATGGAGGAGAAAGGATTGCGGCATGGC
>NW_006159867.1:5438401-5499097 GCF_000334495.1 Tupaia belangeri chinensis | reverse complement strand
ATAGTATAAAAATCCATCACTTCCAGGCTGACAGGTGGCCTGGTGGTTAAAGGTGCTTGACTCCCACATGGCCTACTGTGGTTTGAATCCTGGACCTGGTAGTTTGCTTTCAAACTTTTCCTCTCTCTCTCTGGTCAAATTTAAAAAATAATTAATTAATTTTTTAAAAATTGAATGAAATAATTTTTAAAAATGTAAAATTTATCACTCCATATTTTATTATTAATTGTAAATTTAACTACATTTTAAATTAATTAGGCTTTTTTTTTAGAGGGTTTTGCTGTAGAGCGCAAGCACTCACCAGAAAGACAGAGAGAAACAGAGAGACAGAAAGTGAGAAATCAGCCCCCCACCAGGGGGGATGACCAGGCTGCAATCCCTTCTCCTCCATTCTCCTCTTGGGATCTTGGACATGCACATATGCGCCCTGCGTGAGTTTAAGCTACCAGGTCCGGGACTCGAACCATGGTTGACTACATGGGAGTCCTGCGACATAGCCGTTATGCCAACTGCTGATCCCTAATTAGGCATTCTTTTAAACTTTTTGATTGTAAAAACTTGTTTCAGAGAATTAACTGGTACATTTAAAAGATAATTACACAAAATTAATTTTTTGAACAGGATTGTTTTCATAGAAGTATAGTTTCAGATGTGACATTATACAAAATTTGAGTATTTTGTGATCTATCTGGACTTTCATACATGGACTTCAGAGTATAGAATTGATAGTGTACAATTGAGAATGACAGTTTACAAATAGATTTAAATTTAACTGTATCAAGATATCTTTTGAAAACGATGTTTCAATTTTTCCATCTTTTTACAAACCTATAAAGCAAATTTAACTGGAGCTATACCTACTTAAGGTAAGTGCCCCCCAAGTTCATTTCATGTTCTCAGACAATAATGTCTTTTCTTCTGTCAAAAACATTCTTTAATCGGGAATATGTTTCATTTTGATGTTTTATTTTTGTTGTGGTTACAGATTAAAGCATAATTTATGGTAGAAATTTTATGCAGTGGATTTTTAGGTCTCCTAGTTACCTTACTTGATATTCCAAAAATGTATTCTATATTTGAGTACTGCAAACACCATCTAGATACAAGTCTTAGAATAGAAACAGATTGTTTGACATTTGGTTGTTCTTTATTTTGATAAAAGTGGTGCATGGAAAAAAATTTAGCTTTTGAAAAAAAAATTTGGCAAGTGAGTTTAGGAAAAAAGTTGATTTTGCTCAAGGGTTTGGTCAAGTTTTAGACAAAAAAAAAAAAAAGCTGGAAATGACAGTGGACACAGCAAGAGGTTACTTTCATCCTTTCACCAGTGCTTATGAAAAAAAGATCAGTTTTCACACCAAACAAATTTTATAGTTTCACACATCCTATTTACTATAAGAAGGAACCGCAGTCACCCAGTATTTCTGAAACAGGGGTCCAAACTGCTGTGTACTATATAAGAATCAGTAGTGAATTGATTGTGATGCTAGTTCAAGTTTTGGGCATGCTGAAACACCTAGAGTTAACAGCTATATAAATAAATCATGTTCAATACCTTGGTTGAGTTTAACAAAATTTATTCAGCTGTTTGAAAAGATCGCTGTGGACATTGTAGGTAAGGTTTCCAAAATGTAACAGGGAATGTCAAAACGAATCATAACAGAATGTACAACTCTGCAGATTTATGCTTCATACCAGAGATTCCTAATGCATGGAATCGTTACAGGGAAAAAGACTTCAGCATCAGTTAAATTGTATGATAGAGGGAAATTAATTTCTCTATTTCTTTACAACTGTGTATTCTAATGGCTCTGGCTATATGTGAGTGAGCATTTTTAATACAAAGGTTGTGATTTATATGAAGCAGGCATGAGAGTTGAGTGGTAAAAGGTCATTTTCAATATGCAAATGCTGTGCCATATTGCTTAGAACACAGCCATCCGATAGAAATACAGTCTAGGGACCAGCAGTTAGCGTAATGGCTATGTCGCTGAACTGCCGTGTAAACGACTGTGGTTCGAGTCCTGGACCCGGTGGCTTAAACTCACGCTGGGCACGTGTGCGTGTGTGCCCAAGATCCTGAGAGGAGAATGGAGGAGAGGGGATTGTGGCATGGCCATCCCCCCTGGGGTTGATTTCTTGTTTTCTTTCTCTCTGTCTTTCAGGAGAGCGCACGTGCCCTATAGCAAAAACCTCTCAAAAAAAGAAAAAGAAAAAAACAGGGCACCTAACATTTTCTAGCAGCCATACTTAAAAGAGAAAAGAGAAATAGTTGAAAACAGTTATAATAACATTTTATTTAACAGAAAGTATCCAAATAATTACCTACTTAACATGGGACTAACATAAAAATAATTAATGAGATTTTTACTTTTATTGGTACTTCTAAATCTAATGCGTAGGTTACACTTGCAGTGTATTGCAATCTGCACTAGCCACCTTTCAAGTACTCCACAGCCTCCCTTAGAAAAATACTCACACTTTCCATTGATTTCAGTAGTACAATTATCTTCATAAAATCATGTGCCTCTGTTATTTTAGAATGATTAAAATTAGAAATTCAGTCAGGCCAGCAGGTGCCGTGGAGGTTAAGTTGCTGGTTCCCACATGACCAAATGTGCAGTTCCAGTCGTAGACCCTGTGACTTGAAAAATAATGTTGTGTGCATGTGTGTGCCCGACCAAAATCCCAAGGGGTGAATGGAGAAGGGATTTCAGTGTGACTCTCCTCCCTGGGGGCGATTTTTCTCTCCACCCCCTCCCATACCTCCTCCTGAAGAGCACACACTCTGTAGCAAAAAGAAAGAGGGAAAGAAAGAGAGAGAAAGAAAGAATTTAGTCATATAGGAGGAATATTTCTCTGTGAAAGTTAGGTATTGACTCAACAAAATCAACATTTTTTCAAATGGAAATGCTCTTTGTTTAAAATAGATGAGAACTGAAATGTATAACCTCTGAGTATCATTTTTATATCAACGGATTATCTTATTATTGTAAAAAAATTTTCTTCTCCCTGGTGTATTTTATGTATCTCATTATTTTTTAATGTGTAAAATGGACATATGGTCAAATCATTTTACGGGAGACTGTGCTTGAGATTGAAATTTCATGAAACTACCCATCTCTCCTCCATTTTCAAAGGATTGAAGCTCTGTAGGATCTATGCTCCAGGAACACACACACACATACACACACACACACACACGTTTCATTTGCTGCTCAATTCTCTATTGCAATATCTTATCTCACTGAATGACACTATAATCCCATACCTTGTCTGTCATCCCTCACCATGTGATAACAAGCTGACCCCTCTCTGAACATATAGCCTAAGCCAGAGAAAACACTAATATTTGTTAGGGGGTAAACTGGATAATGGGCATGTTCAAGACATGGACAGGAAGAAAGAATAGGTAGGGTCGTTCATCAGGGAATTCTTGAATAGTCTGCAAAAAGAGGAGGCAAGTGATCAGGACCTGCTTGATCACTGTAATGAGCACTAATCCACTGGTTTGGCTAAAAACAACCAAACGAACAAATTGAACATGAACTTGTCATTCTTGGTACAAGAAAAGGAAGCCTGAAATAGCTGATAGCAAATACTTCATTGGATGACGGGGGTTCGGAGGTTAAATTTATTCACCAGTTCATTTGATAATACATTAATGGTTAAGTTCTTAAATCCAAAAGTTTAAATTCACCAGGAACCCGTGATCTTCTCATTTCATGTCATGCTCGTTTGTCCCAATGGTACAGTCATGTCTGTTGCTAACTATTTTAATGGCCATTATAGCTTCAAATGTCATAAAAATGAACCATGCCATTTGAAAATTTAAGCATTCTATTGTATTACAGTTCATTAAGCACAAACACTTCCAGTCATAGTCATAATACACAGGTCAAAAAATCGGTACCCTTATTTTGAAAGTGATAATTAATTTTCTCCGTTATCTATTGCCAAAGCAGAACGGGATGAAAGTTCATTAATGTCAGCCCTTGAAAAATAAACATGATGCCTTTAAAAGCTACTAGATAATGGTGTATCTAAATAAGAAAAATGTATGGTAACACCATGTTAACAAGGCACAGTGAAGAAAAGTAATTATTAACTGTCCACTTCAAGTTATAAAGCAATTAGTAAAATTAACATATAAGACACAAACTAAAGGTGATTTTATTATGAAGTAACGCTATGTTTAAACAGCCCCTAACTTACAATGATTCAGCTTAAGTTTTTTGGTTACATATTTCCTCCATGAACAAGAGAGAGAGAGAGCAACGTAGAGAGACAAAGAGAGAGACGGCATCCACAATGGGGTCTCAATGCACACTCCACCTCCAAGCCTGGTCTAGCACTAGATAATGCCATTCTTGTGCCTGATTCAGTGAGGTCTCCAGAACCAGAACCTTCCTATATGGGCTGACCTTGAAGGGTATTTTTGTTTGTTTGACTTTAGATTTTGCCATAGGGCATCTGCACTCGATGGAGAGACACTGAGTGAGTGAGTGAGTGAGTGAGAGAGAGAGAGAGAGATCATCCCTAAAAGGGAGATGGCCACACAACAATCCTTTCTCTTCCATCTCCTCTCAGGGTTTTGGGCACCCACGCACATGTACCCAGAGTGATTTTCAAGCCGTTGTGTCTGGAACTTAAACCATAGTCACACATGTGAGAGTCCAGACCCTTGACCACCATGCCACCCACTGACCCAAGCTTTGCAGGGAATTATTTTATTGTTGCACTACCACCTAATGCCGGTTTAAGATTTTTTAATTTTACCATGGTGCAAAAACTTTCATACATTCAATAGAAATTGTACTTTGAGTTTCCTTACAACATTCTGTTTTGAACTGTCAGTACGGCATGTAATAAATAACATGAGATATTCACCACTTTATTATTAATTAAGCATTGTTTTAAATGGTTTGCCGAACTGTTGTCTAATGTTTAAGTGTTCTGAGGACACTTAAGGTAGGCAAAACAAAGTTATGATGTTTGGTAGGTTAGGTGTATTGAATGCGTTTTTCAACGTATAATGGGTTCATTGGAGTGTTATCTTCATTGTAAGTTGAGAACATCTAAATCTATTTGTTCCACAAATTTATTAGCATATTTGAAACATTTATTAACAAACTCCATCTATTAAACTCATGTAGAAAAAGAATTAAAATCAACTAGTAATTATCACAATTGCATTAATAGTATGTACACCAATAAAAATGAAATCTAATTTATCTATCATAAGAATAACTTGACAGTAAGGTCAATTAAGTCAATTTTACCAAATAAAAAGATGAAAGAAATGGAGGTAAAATTCACTCCATATTTATCCTTCCAATTAAAAAATACATTTTTTTTATTTTAAAAATTAATCATAATAGCATGTGAACGTACACAAGAATGAGACAAAGAGACAGGGAGAGAGAGAGAGAGACAGAGGCAATGTGGGGCACCCTGTTAGGGAAGAACAGAAATGCTGGGATTTTTGAACACCTTGAATCTATGAATTCTGAGTGAATGCATGCTCAGAGAACCTGGCTTTCCTGCTTGCAAGCAACAGGAGGCCATTAGGTGGGTGTGTGATCTAATAAATATATTTTCCAAATTCCAAGGTGTTCTATCCAGCCTCTGGTGTCATATAACCACATCCCACCCACCATCAATACCAAAACCAACCAGTTCTAGGAAATACCCTTATTCTTCTGATTCTCTAAAAAACAACTTTCTTTAAAAAATAACTTCCCTTCCTTCTTTGCCCTAATATGTGTGGAGGATGAGAGAAGCTTAGGGGGTGCACCCCCGGTACAGCCTTGTCCCCTCTCACTTTTGACTCAGATCTCTGTGTCTTGAGTAGTTATTCCATGTGCATTTGAGGTGACACTCTGCCAGCCAGAAGAGTCATAGGATAAAGCTTCCTCACATTACTATCCCCTTTCGTCAGTCCTTCAACTTCTCAGAATCCTGAGCAGCTGTGTGCCTGGCATGGTTTTAAGTTTACTCAGAGATCTGAACCATGGCCAGCTATGTGGCTTCCAGCACTCCAGTTTAGTTTGGTACCAAGTATGCCACTGAGCGAGGCCAATAAAAAATTTTATACTTTTTACAAAAAATGTCACATTCCTGTCACATTTAATCTTTACAAATATTTTATAATTTTAACTTAACCACTTGAGATTTAAATGACTATATTTTAAAAATTGGCAAGTTGACAAAATTATGGTTTGTATTAAAATTGTAAAGACCCACAGAATGTCTTGGACAGCCGGATCGAATATGTGTAAAACTTTCTGGAAGCCCTTGTCTGTTGTATTATAATCTATAATAAATGAAGAGATTAAAAATTCAGGCCAATGTCTCTTTCAAAAAAAGAAAAGAAATTAGTTTACTTAGACTCTTTACTTTGTCCCCTATCTAAGTATTTATACAGATGTTAAACATTAGGTTTTCCATTATGTTGATTGATTCTAGTCATTGTACGGATATTCCTCTCCGTAGATGTCAGTACAATAGGATTTTAAAAAGCTGTTGTTTTGAGTGATGATCATCAAGGGAAGGAATATGACATTTCTAGGAGAATTTTAGCATTTCTGTAAAATGTAAGATTAGCTCCTGGTGGTGGAGAGAAATGTAGAATAATGCCAAGCATATGAAATTCTTATAACAAGGTCTCGAATACTTGATCATAAGCAAAAACCTAGATAAAGAGAAATCTTCTCAGGATATTTTATACATTTAAGAAAAAATATGTTCCCCAATGCCATTGAAATCCTGAAAGCACAGTGAAGGTCACTGCAGTAGGAAGTGTCTCTGCTGATTTAGATAAATGTGGCCTCATTCCAATGCATTCTGTTTTTCCTTTTATCCAATTGAAAACCTACCACAGGTTTTTACTGTAGGCTGTCAGAGTGCAAATATTTCATAAACCTTAGTGGGCTGATTGAGTTGGCACCAATTTCAGCCTGTAGGGCAGTTTACTTCATGATTTAAAATGTTTTCCCCTCCCTTTATTATGGAATACACAATACAGATGTTCCTGTTTTGAATGCCTAACATTAATGATATCTCCCAATCCATGTGCTGCTACTGGTACACAAATTTGAGGGCATAAACCATATTACAGGAATGAAGGTGGATATGGACGATGTGCTGTCCATGAGGTCAGCCCTGTGGCCTGGTGGTTAAGGGACCAGATCCCACATGGCTCACTACGCGTATTGAACCCCAGCCCCAACAACATGGAAAGCATGTTGGGTGTGTGTGCCTGCGTGCCCCAAATCCCAACACTATGGAAACATGGAGAAGGGATTTTAGCGTGACCACAACGCACTGGGAGGTGTCGTTCTCCTCCCTCTCTAGTGAGAGCATATGCCCTCTGGAAAATTTTTTTTAAAAAGCAGAAGCAAAAAGGATTACACCATGGGCAGGATTCCAGTTCCTTGCCTGGTTCCTTCATCCCCTCTTGCATGCATACTATATTTTGAGCACTTCCCATGCCTTCACTATGTTCCCATTGCTTTCCATGCCACAGATAGGGAAGATTCAGGGGTAAATGAAGCACACCCAGTCCCCTCTCTTCACTGATCTCACATTGTCGCTGAGGGAGAAAGGTAATAAACACAGTCATATTAGATATGTGCTGTGGGGAGGGATAGAAGAGAGGAGGAGGTGAGTACTAGGGGATCGCAGTTTTAAATAGGTCTCCTCAAGTAGGTGGCACTTCAGGAAAGAAAAGGAAAGGCCACTTAGACATCTAGGAGAAAAATATTCCAGTCAGCAAGCCCGGGAGATGTTCTTTCGCCTGGCCTGGAGTATGCCTGAAGTCGTTTGAAAAGAGAACAGAGACTAACTTGACTAAGCCAGGAAGGAGGCTGTTTAGTGTCCTGTGGCTGAGTAGCACGCCACCACCAATGGGGTGCCTTGTAACAAGTGAGTTCATTCTCTCACAGTCCTGGAGGCCAGAATTCCAAAATCAAGGTGTGGGCCAAACTCCCTCTGGGAAGGGTAGTGGAGATCGCATTCCCTGCCTCTTTCAGATTAGGGTGTGTATGGATGTCCCTTGGACTTGGACATGTCACTCCTGCACTCCTGTCTCTGCACTTGTCTTTACATTGCCTTTTCCTGTGTGTCTCTCTCAAAACTCCTTTTTTTTTTTCCCCTTTTCTCTCTCATTTTCTCTTTTGTTCTAAGGTGTATGTGCACTTATGAGAGAGAGAGAGAGAAAGAGAGAGAGAGAGAGAGATAGAGAGAGAGAGATGAAGAGGCAAAGGAGGGGGGAGGAGAGGAGAAAGCACTCCTGTGAGCAATGGTCATACTGTAATGCCGTTTCCATCTCTTCCTCCTTTCAAAAGGACATACCTGGTATGGTTTTCAAGCCTCCAGGTCCAGGACTTTACTGTGTAGTTGGTCTTATGGGCTCCACTGACCTAACCATTATGCTACCGAGCTGGTCCACCTTTGCCTTTCTTTTATGAGGATATGTAGAATTACAGTTTTCACCCATATAATCCAGCATGGGAAGACCCTCTCATGGTCTTAAAACTCAGAGATTAATGATGGATGTCTTTTGGAAGGCCATTTTTCAGTTTAACACAGAGTTGACCAATTCAGTAAAGGCGGAGAGAGCAGGGGAGGCAGAGCCAGGGGAATGAGGTTGAGGTCAACAGGATTACAGTAGTGTATGCATGCTCTGGTGTGAGGTGGAGCCATTAGATGACTGAGTCAAGGACTGATGTTGTGTCATTTACATTTTTAAAGGGGCACTTCTAGGGCTGCAGGGAGAACAGATAGACAGAGTGAAGATCATTTGGAGTTCTATTACAATTGATATGGGTGACAGGTGTGTGCTTCGCTTCCGGGGGCTGGGGTCTGGAGAAGTCATGAGAACAGTTGCATCCTAGATATCATTTGAGCAAGTGCTGACTTCTTAAGGATTTTGGCTGTACTTTGAAGCTGAAACACAAGGAGAGGTCTTCAGAAAGTTCATGTATAGTATGAAAAATCTATGCATGGATTTAAAAAAACAATGTTTGCCCCAAAATAAACTTATATTTTAATTAATTTTTTTCCAAGAGCTTTTTGAAGTCCCCTCATATTTTACAAGCAGTCTCTCAGACTGTTGGTTTCTGGGAAAATACCCTCAATCTGAAGAGTGGAAGTTCAGGAAGGCTCTGACCTTTTCCCAGCGAATCCAGGACCCTAAGGTTAAACAACTTATGTAAAGACTCTTGAATAATATTTCACATTGAATGAACCTAAGAAATTCAGAATTCTAAGCTATTCGTAAAAAAGAAAAGAAAAAAGGTAGAAGTAAACATTCAGGGAGCTTGAGCTTGAGGAGTGAGGTTGGGAAGGCCCTGAGCGATAAATATGGCACATCAGAATCTTGCTTTTAGCTTAAAATGCTGCCAGAGCAGGGAAATGAATGCTGGAGCAAAGCTGCAAACTCGTGGCATGTTGGTGGAATAAATTTGTTCCCACAGATTTGTTATGTTTACACAACAAAATGCTTGAATTTGTATTTGTTGTCAACATTTGGAAATTGGGCGTTTTTATATAAAAATCGAAGTTCTCATGTAAAAATCTGCATTTCCAGTTTGAGAATGGAAAAATTGAACAATAGCGGCCCATTTTTCCACTCAGCACTGATCTGTCAGGACCTTGTGAAAGTGCCCCCCATTTAGAAAGTCTCCACATTCTCTCTTTCTTTCTTTCTCTTTCATTTTTTAAACCTTAATAAACTTATCTAGAGTTCTCTGCCCTCCTGTTCCAATCTGACCACTTACAAAGATCCTCTGTATAGTTTCTAACTTTGGATTTTCCTTTCTCTTCACACTGAGGTTCCTCCTCACCTCTCATTTTGTTGTATGCCACATTTCTAGGATCCCAACTCGTACTTTTGTCTTTTGTTCATTTGCATAGTCCCTTAGTCAGAAGACCAACTATAAAATTAAGGGGAACACAGCCCACCACCAGGGTTCTTTCCCTTCTGACACCAATTATAAATTTGGAAGCATTCCAATACAATCCTCCATTTTCATAGTTTGTTAGAACTCACAAAACTCACTGAAGTTGTTTTACTGATGGTTTTGGTTTAGTACAGGGAAAGAATACAGATTAAAATCAGCCAAAGAGGGTGCCAGCAGATGGCATAGCAGTTACATCACTGGACTCCCCCATGGCCGATCCCAATTTGAGTCCCAGACACGTGGCTTAAAACTCATGCCAGGCATGTGTGTGTGCATGGCCAAGATCTTGGAAGGAGAATAGAGAAGGGATTGCAACATGGCCATCCCTCTTAAGGGGGGGGGGTGATTTTTCACTTTCCTTCTCACTGTCTGTCTCTCTCTCTCTCTCTCTCTCCAGTGGGTGCATGTGCCCTAAAGCAAAATATTCTAAAAAAAAAAAAAAATCAGCCAAAGAACCAAGCACACAGAGTGGAGTCTGCAGAAGTACCAAATGTGAAATGCCCTCCACTTTTCCCTGTGGAGTCGGAGTGCATTCTTTTTCAGGCATCAATATATGACGACAGGCAACTGTAGAAGCAGACACAAGCCTTGGTGCTCAGTTTTATAGGTTCCATTTCATTGGCAGGAGTGATTGATTGACTGCACGTAATGTTGATCTCAGTCTCTAAGTCCGTTGATCCCATGTGACTCCAAACTCTCAGCCTAAATCTCACTGTTCGCCATTCTGAGCCAGTCCCCATGGTAAGTGTGATAACCCCTACCCTAAATCACATCTGAGATGATGCTGCATGACCAAGGCCTCCAGGTAAACAGAGATGCCTCTGTGCGCAGAGCATTCCAAGGGCCCAGACATCACCTTCCAAATGCTACGGACAATCTCTTTCCTTTTTCCTTCCTTCCATCCTTCCTTCCTTCCTTCCTTCCTTCCTTCCTTCCTCCCTCCCTCCCTCCCTCACTTCCTTCCTTCCTTCCTTCTTTCCTCCCCCCTTCCCTCCCTCCCTCACTCCCTCTCTCCCTCCCTTCCTCGTTCTCTCCCTCCTCCTTTTTTCCTTTTTTACTTTTGCTAAAGGGCACATACAGTTGCCAGAGAGAAAGAAAAAGTATCTGCCTTCCCCCAACATGGGGCAGGTTCAATCTACAATTCTTTCTCCTCCGTTTTCCATCCATCAGGATTTGGGGCACATGCGCACACACACCACACACACACACACACACACACACACACACACACAAATATGTTTTTTAAGCCAATAGGGCCTGGATTTCAGCCACGGTCAGTCATGTGGGCTCTGGCTTTCTGTGCACAGCACTTAACCGCTACAGGGTCAGCCCAAGGCTAAATTCCTTACTGCGCACTACTCTGTAGTAACCCCATAAGAAGAATAGCTGAGAGACAAAACACATAGAAAATCATTAAAATGTATAACGATTGCTAATTTGGCAAGATAAAGAATCCTCTACTCTCCCTCTACGTAGTTCAAGCCAACATACATTTTTCACTTAGAAGGCATTACTCCAGCTTTTAATGATATTTTAAGAATTCTGATTCTGTTCTGACTCTTGATCAATTATAAATGACTTGCTTTTTCTCTCTGATGCTTTTAGAATTTTCCCTGCCTCTCCAGCATTCTGAAATTTTATGATTATGAGCCTTGAAGTGAGTCATTTTTCATTCAATATATTAGGATTTGGTCAGCCTTTTAAAATCAGAGCCTTCTGTTTTTCAGTTCCAAAACATTTACTTACATTGTTTTCTTGAGAATTCTACCTCTTATGTCTTTTTTTAGGAGTACCTATCACTTAAAAAATGAACTTCTTCATCTGATCATCTACTATTTACTTTTTCCCTTATATTTTAGCTCATTGTCTTTTGTGGTTTTGTTTGAAAAGATTTTCAATTGATTCCTTTATTAAAAAAAATATGTGGTTTAAAAAAAATTCTATTACATGCTTTATTTCTGAAACATTTTATTTTGGGAGTCAGACAGTGGGGCAGCTGTAAATCTTGATGTTCTTCAAGACTGATTCACACACAAGATTTTGGATTAGTGTCCAAAGAACTGCTTCCTCCCAATCCTCAGGAGGCTGGGCACAAGTGTGCCCCTGATCCAGGGCTGGCTGAGACTAGAGTGAATTGTGGCGTCAAGACCCTGTTGGAAGTGTTGTCTCTCAGTGTGTGTGTGTGTCTCTGTCTCTCTCCTCATGAGAGAAATAAACCTTAAAGAAAAGTTTTTTCCACCCTAAATAATTCTTTTATAGCATCCTGGATTTGTTTCACTATCTTCTCTTAACATCTGAAGATATCATATCTAGGAATTTTGAAGTTTTTCCCTTGCTCTTTTTGTTATCGTTAAAGCATTTTTGTTGTTGTTGTTGTTTTGATGTTAATGATTTGTGGAAGTGGGTTTCTTCAAAGTTGGGGCATTTTTACAGTTTATTTGTATTTATAACTGAGACATTAGAATGGTTGTTGGATCTATGTGAATAGGTGGTGTTGACTGTCTTAAGGGTAGCCCTATAATGGGGAATCACAGGGAAATCTGATATTCTTTATTGGAAAGACTCTAACTGTGAGTTTTTCATAGGTATTTCTCTTGGGGAGATCAGTTGCAAGATGGAGAGAGTCCTTCGAATTGCCACCAGGAGTAGACATCTGGCTCTTAGCATTAAAGAAGAGGTCCTACAATTCAGTACATAAATTTTAATGTTTCCTGAATGAAAATATTTACAACCACCCTCAATACTACTGAGCATCTCCCACATCAGAAACTGTGTGCTTTTATATTTCCAGGGAATGAACTCGAGTCTTTTATTTTTTTTAAGAATTATTCTATTTAACTTTATTTATTTATTTGGCTAGATTGGCCAGAAAGAGAGAGGGAGAGAGAGAGAGAGAGAGAATGAGAGAGAGAGAATGAGAAAGCAAGCCACTAGGTCCGGGACTCAAACCATCAAACCACGGTCAGCCATGTGGGAGTCCAGCGCCCTTAAGCACGTTACCTGCCATCCCCTCTGAACTCCAGTCTTACCAAAGTGACCAGGGCGTACAAAATTTCCAACATTGTTTCCTACAGTCAGTTCTAGACATACTTCATGCTTTGTAAGGTACCCAACTTCTCTAAATTCTATGGTTCTGTGGGGTGAATCAGCATAGTTGCATTGCTTTCTCTCATAGCAGGCTTAGGTTTTAGTTTTTCTCGTGTAAGTAGTCTAATTGTCTGTCAACTTTTCAGCTTGGGAATGTAGTTGACAGCTCCTGCCTGCTGTAGTGTTCTCTCTTGCCCTCTTTTCCCTTGTGGGTTTTAACCTCTTTACTGACATTGTAGGAAGATGTCAGCAGATTCTAGAGAATCCTATGTATTCAGTTTCCCAAACAACACCAGATATCGAAATTACTATTGATGAATTAAATAGCAGCCCTCCAGGACCAGCAGGTGGTGTCCTGGTTAAGGTGCTGGATTCCCATATGGCTGACTACAATTGAAGTCATGAACCCGACAGTTTGAAAGTCACTGGATGTGTGTGAGTGCATGACTCAAATCCTGAGAGAATGGAGGAGAAGGGATTGTGGTGTGGCTGACCCAATGGGGGGGGAATTCTCACTTATTCTTTCTCTGTCTCTCTCCAGTGAAAGCACACACTCTTTGGCAAACAAACTAAAAAGAAAAAGAAAGAAAGAAAGAAAGAAATAGCAACCCCCAACTAAAAACTTCCTCAGGCTTTATTTCTTCTATTAAAAGAATGGATTAATAAGTCACATTCTATTTGCATACTGCAGAATTGTGTATGTAATAGGAAATAATTCTTAAAATCGTGGCAGGTTTATTCTGGATAATCTTGGTGTATTCATTTTAGAGGTACTTAAACACATGTATTTGTTTTAGAGCAGTACACACATAGATCTCCTTGTACACAGCCACTTACACATATACTCATCCGATTACTCTTAGAAATCACGTTCATTGAGCCCTCAGACGACATGGGCCTTGAACTGTGCACCATGTGTGATGTATTCTGCAAGTGTGGAGATTGATAAGGTGCACTTTTTGCCTTCAAGGCGATCACACTGTAGCAGAGCTCCTACGTGTATAGAAATAATTTGGATGCTAGGAACTCTGGTATCAAACAAACTTTCCACAGCCGAAAACTGCAGAGTACCAGAAAGTAAGCAATGAAAAGCTTTTATAAACTAGAATAATTCTCATGTTGTTCACATATTAAAAATTGAACTCTGCATTCACAGTTCTTTTTATACTCTCACATGGATTACATTTGGCCACATTATAGACTTTTTAAAAATTTTACTTATTTCTGAAGAGTGTGTGTGTGTGTGTGGAGAGAGAGCTCACCCTAACAGAGTCCTCATGCCAGAATCCATTCCCAGCCTCAGCCTGCCTTGATCACAGATTCACATACACGCCTGGTGTCTATAGAGTGGTCCTGGGATGTGAACCTGGGACTTTCCTGTGTGGATCTAGTTGTGTTGTTTCTGAGTCACTGTGTGGCTTCTCCAATAAGTTTTATTTTACTAAGTTTATTGGTATAATTTCCCAGACTGCATACTACTTAAAGTAGCAAATAACAAACGCACACTACAGCTAAGAGAAAGGACAATAACGGTAGATCGAAGTGAAGCCTGGCCCTAAGGGAGTATAATACAGAAAACAGCATCTACAAATAGTGCCAGTTTATTCAAAGGCCAAATATAAACCCCGATTCTGTTGCCTGTTGACAAGGTAGCCTCAGACTTTATTTTCTTTTATTTGTTTGTTTTTGTTTTATTTTGTTTTTTAATCTGTAAAACTATTAATATTTATTTATCATACTAATTTTCTAGAGTTCTTGGAAGAATTTAACAAAAGAATACCTGTAAAATACATAGAATTTCATAAACGCACACTTGGCATTAAGTATTTATCACTATTATTGCAAGAATACATTGAGATGATTTCATATAGTTATAACAGTTCCACACTGCTCCTTTCCATTCAACTCTTTAGCCCGATACAATGTCAGGAAGCATTTCAGAGTCTAACCCAGAAAAGAGAAACTTCTGTTTCAAACTCGGTGAATTTTAGGCGAAGGATCATCGACGTGGTTATAGCATATAGCATAGTTAAGAAGCCAAGCAGAAAATGAGACATTGAGGCAACCCAGAGATCAGCAAGAATAGAAAGTCTATGTGTCCACAGGGCTGGAAAGACCTAGGGAAGAGATACAGAGCTACTGAAGCAGAGTCCTGAGTCATCTGGAGAGAGGTGTCCCGTGCAGGTCGAGCAGGAAAGGGGAATGCACTGTGGTTTCTCCTTCTGCCACTACCCAGTCCCTCACGGGTACCACCATTGACTGAATCTGGCTAACGCTCCCTGACTATAGAGCATGGGAAATCTAGCCTTGAAGTAATCCACCCCACATGCCTTGTTCTCCTCCCCTTCCCTTTCCCTAGGATGAAATAGGACATACCGGTGGCTCATTCTGTTACAGTATTTTCTGGCATCGCGTATGCCAGATGGAAAATACTTAATAAATATTTTTTGGACAATTTAAAAAGGCTTGACCCCTCTTCAGGTTCTTTATCCAAAGTTGCTGGAGACTATCAAGGGACGGAGTTTCAAAGTTTCAGTTTTTGAAAAGTAAGAAAAACAAATTTAAAAGTAGTATCACCACTTGAATTTAATAATATTGAGTATTTTAATAGCATTCTTTAATAGGAGAATCAGTAATTAGTTCATACTTTGCCAAGACAATGTAAATGAAATTATTTTCTTCTATTGAGATGAAATAAGTCATTTCTTATGATAGACTTGGTTTTCTGTTTGTTTATTTCTTCTTTGAGAGAGAGGGGCACACAAAGAGGGAGAGAGCACCTCCAGCTGGGTTGTCCCACCACAATCTAATTTAGCCACTCCTCAATTATAGATATTCACCCAGTAGGTTCAGGGATATTTCTGGACACATGTGGATTAAACTTACAGAATCTTACATTACTGCTATGCCACTGTTCAGCCCTAATATTTTTTTCCTGTTACTTTTAATACTCTCATTCTTAAATAAGTTAATACAAATAAATTGGTTTGTCAATTAACAGTACATCCCTCATACATAGAGAAATCAAGTTCCTGGCATTGGATGTGGGCTCTGGGCAAAAGTCTGTGCTGAGTGACATCTGTCACCATGTGATTATTTGAATTAGTACTTTTGAGTAACTTGATAATTTCTCATCAAGTTATGCATGTCTTCCTGGAAGCTGTATTTCTGAAAAGAAGCTGTATTAACAGTAAAAGAGATTTTTCTATGAAGGAGACATGTGACCATGGCACTGGGTGTCTTTCAGAAGAATTTGTATATTTTATAAGTGAAAATGATCTTATGTAAGGAAATGCATGTTAATTTTTGTCACACCAAAAAGAAAAAAAAATCAAAATTAATAGTGACAGTTTATCTTGTTGGAAATAAGATCTAAACCAGATTGCTTTAAGTGCATGGTTTAGGGGTCAGTGGGCATATAGGCACTTTGCAAATTTCCCCCAATGTTGTCAAGAACAGGCAAAACTAAACTCCTCAGGCAGCATGGCACCTCCTGCTTGCTCGAACGGCTGCAATTGAGACAAGCAGACACCAGCCACCATGAGGTGTGTGCATCTCCCTATCCCCTGTCTGCTCTCTGTTTCCAGTATTTCACTTCAAACGGCTCCCAGTCCGCAGTCAGCACGGAGGTAGACTACACGGCAGGGAGCTGACTTTCAGTCCCTTTTACCTTTTACAACTATACTGCTGACTGTGCATTTTTAAAAAGGTCTTAAATTGGTAACTGACAAAGTTATATATAAAATAGTAAGACTTTGATGTTCTTGTTTTCTTTCCTCTGAAATCCGCAGTGGCAGTGAAAGATCATGTAGACTGAATGCCCTTCCCAAGGGTAACTTTTATTAGGAACCAAATGAGTCTTGCCTTCCACAGATGTTTTTTCAGGGCTTTATATGTGCAGGTAACTCCAGAGGCAAACTTCCTCTAAATAGACACTCCTCTGTGGCCACAGACTCATAATTCTTGTCAAACACCACCAGTGAAGGGTGGTTTCAAAGATCACCACTTTTTGCTGTGAAATAACTTTCTTTAATTACATCAAATCAATAGAAAATGTTCTGGTCAATAACTAATGATTAGAAATATTTCATGTTTATTGATAACAGTAAAAAATCTCTCATTTAATTCTTACAGGAAATTAAAGCTTCTTATTACCTTGTAAAAAAAATAAACATATGCTTGTGATTTAAAATGAATTAGCCATGTCAAAACTTGAGGATTAAAACTGATCAAGACGTTAAGGGATATTTCTATGCTCCCCAATCCATCCTGCATGTTGATTTCTGCCTTAACTCTCCCTCAGGTTACTGAGTTGTCAGAAAAGTCATGATGTGTTTTTCTCTTGGCAAAGTAATGATGATGTATTTTTCTGTTTTTTTTTTTTTTCTTTCTTTCTTTTTTTTTTTTAATGCAAACATGTGTCATGACCTTTCCAATGACCCAATAGAACATCTGGCTATTGTTTACTGTCCATTCTGCAAGAACTAGCCCTTCCTTTTTCCTATTTCATCCTTAATGGGGGACAGAAATCCTCTGAGATCACATCACTTTGGTGATAACGTACTAAGATTTGGAAATGGCGGAAGGGGGTGCGAGACAGAAGGACTCACCAGCCGCCTTCAGTTGCTTAACATAGAAATAAAGGAACCTCAACCGCAAGCTGTTTCTGTACGTATCAAGGTGACCGTGAAAGGCAATGATCATGCCAGGTGGATTCATGGATAGACAGCTTGCTTTTATCCTCACCCCCAAATAGGTTTGCTGGGTTGTTGCCTTCTTTCAATAAGAGAAAATGGCATACGCGATTATTAATATCTCCATGTGCACATAGGAGCCACACCAAGCACGACTCCCAGGATGTTGGTTTTATTGACTGCTTTGCCTCCTGCAGATGAGGCTTCTGCACCCTCCATTTCAACTGAGATGCTACAGGCTGGGCTACACCACTTTCAGAACAGAAAACAATGGGTTTTTTGTAAACAGATATTGACCTTACACAGGAAGAGAGAAATAAAAAAAAAATCTGTATTAATTATTCTCATACTTTTATTAATAGTAAATACTATTTATATAGACAAGTTTTCACTTAGCTGTAATTACCAGTTATTCTGCAAAATATTAAAAATATTTAAAAATGCCCACATAAACATTGATTACTTCATTTTATCTATTTAACCTAATAACTTAAAAGAATATACAGGGACCAGCCAATAGCATAATGATTATGTCACTGGACTCCCACATAGTTGACTATGGTTCTAGTCCTGGACCTGGTGGCTTAAACTCATGATGGGCATGTGTGCATGTGTGCCCAAGGTCCTGAAAGGAGAAGGAAGGTGAAGGGATTGCAGCATGGGCATCTCACCAGGGCATGATTTCTTGCTTTCTGTCTCTCCTCGTCTCTCTGGTGAGCACGTCTACCCTATAGCAAAAATCTTTCTTTAAAAAAAAAAAAGAAAGAAAAGAAAAGAAAAAAGAATATGTAACAAGCATAATAAATTTGTACCTGATTAGTAATTTGTCATTTATTCTACAGATGTAGACTTCTATTCTGAGAAATTTTCTTTATTTCTAAAACAAATTGCAACTTGGATATAGATATAAGATGGAAAGGTTACAACACAGATAATGAAGAGGCAAAATATCATCATAATTCCTCATTTCAATATACTAAAGTTATAAAACAGAATACACACACAGAGTTTAAAATTTATCTTAAAGAGTCCTAAATACATCTATTCTTGTAATGCATGCAATTGAGCTTTTAAAAATAGTGTCGGGACCAGGAGATGGCATAATGGTTACATCACTGGACTTCAGTGTAGTCTACTATGGTTCGAGACCTGGACCTGGCAGGTTAAAACACGCTGGATGTGGGGCTGGCAGGTGGTGTAATGGTTAGGGTACTGGACTCCCCCATGGCCAACTGTGGTTTGAGTATTGGACCTGGTGGCTTGCTTTCTCTCTCGCTCACTCTCACTCTGGCTCTCTTTTGCTCTGTCCCTCTCTGGTCAAATTAAAATAAAGAAATAAAGGTAAATAAAATAATTATTTTTTTTAAAAAAAGAAAAAAAAACATGCTAGGCATGTGCGTGTGCATGCCTAAAATTCTGAGAGGAGAATGGAGGAGAAGGGATTGCAGTGTGGCCATACCGCCTGGGGGAGGTGGCGTGATTTCTTGCTTTCTGTCTCTGGCAAGTAAATGTGCCATATACCAAAAATCTCTCTTAAAAAAAATAGTGTCAATCTCAATTGCAAAAAAATAAAAAGTGTCAATATATGCAGAATCTATGCTGTATTTTAAAAATCAGCATAGTGACTTTTTGTTTGATGCACTTAGAGTAATGTCTAATGGTTAATCAGCATAGGGATTTATATTTCAAGATATAAAAATAAGAAAAAATATTAATGAAGTCTATATAAATGTTTTTGGTACAAAGAACACTTGGATTTTAGTTTGGTTATCTTTTAAGAAGCAGTGTGAATAAAAAATAAGTTATAATTGAGAAAAGTGTATTAAATAAACTGACAGATTTTATGAAGAAAACTCAAACAGAATTTAGCATTCTATCTGCAATGGAATGTCAAAATAAACTGTGTGAGCATTTTCTTTCTCCTTAACTAAATAGATTTTCATGATTGTATCTGTAGGTCATTTTAAGAAAAAAGATTAGACTCCCAATTCAGATTTCTAATACACTGTGTCTTTCAGACAGAGTCATCAGATGATTAGGACCTAAAAAGAGGGTATTTTAAAATTTCCATCAGAGTCCCCTGGGGATCAGCAGTTAGCTTAATGGCTATGTCGCTGGACTCCCACGTAGTCGACTGTGGTTCGCGTCCCGGACCCTGTGGCTTAAAACTCACGCCGGGTGCATATGCATGCGTGTCCAAGATCCTGAGAGTAGAATAGAGGAGAAGAGATTGCGGCGTGGCCATCCCCCCTGGGGGATGATTTCTCGCTTTCTGTCTTTCTCTCTCTCTGTCTGTCTGGTGAGCACATGTGCCCTATAGCAAAAACTTCTCAAAAAAAAAAAAAAAAAAAAAAAGAGTCCCCTGTACCATGAATTCAGGTTAGTAGTGCACACTTGGAAATTACTTAGTAACAGTTACACTCAGTTTTCCAATATGCGTTGAGTACCGACAATGCACACTCCATGCCAATGTCAATCCAACCCACAGTTTACTCTTTGGACAAATAGAAAGGTAATCAACACTTCCTAGGAGCTTGCCAAAATCATAAGTTTCTATTTGACATGAAAATTAAAAATGAGTAGCCACCTCTGATCTATTCTTTTGAAAGTCATTAGCAGTAATTAAATACAAAATTCTTTTTGTGCTCACCTAAAGTGGTGCAGGTCGGTAGGAGCAGCAGTTGCATGCAAATCGGACTCAGCTCTTTGCTCTTGGAGCTTAACCACCACAGCACATGCTGGCCCAATTGCCTCTATTTTTAAAAGATCTTTCCAAACACACTCTTTGTATTTTGTGTAGTTTTTATATGATATGGTAAAAATTGTGATAAACATTCAGAAACAATTCCTTTGTAAATGTAGTTTAATATCTCTATAACTTTTTATTTCAGATTTTAAAATGATATCTAGTTATTGGGTTGTTGGAGAAATTACAATGCATTTTTGTGTAGAAAAACATAAAAAAATACATGACTTTTCTGACAACCCAATACATTGGTTGTTTCTATTCCTAATCTGACATCTATGGCATTAAAGAATATAATAAATATTAGAATGAAAATGTAATTGTTTTTAAGTGTACCTAATATATGTATGTGTATATTTATATCTATAGATATGGATCTCTTAAGTGATATTGCTAAATATCATCTAAATTTTTTTCCAAGTTAAGTGTCAACATTGGGGAAAAAACTGTCTAATTCTCGACAACCAACCCTCATTTTAAAACACGTTGTTTATTGAATGGTTATTGATAAAGTAAGATGTGGCTACACAATGTGAAAATGTAAATATAACTACGGTTTCACTCATTCATACAATTTCAGAGAGCATTCAGATTTTTACTTTATAAGGGAGAACTGAAAAATTAGTTGCATATACATATGCACACATGTGTGTCTAGATACTCATATAACATTTCGTGATTTTACTCTGTGAAAACTGAGAAAGAAAACCTAAAATTTTAGAGTACAAGCATTATCAGCTGGAGGGGGGAGAACTATAAGACAAAATGATCAAATGTTATAAGTAGCCTGTGACAGTAATTCTGCATTTTTAATTTATTTACTTATTTATTTAAAGAGGTTTTTGCTATAGGGCGTGTGCGCTCGCCAGACACACAGAGAGAGATGGAGAGACAGAAAGAGAGAAATCACACCCCAGGGAGGGATGGCCACACCGCAATCCCTTCTCCTCCATTCTCATCTCGGAATCTTGGGCACGCAAGCACACGTGCCCGGCATGAGTTTAAGCCACCAGGTCCGGGACTAAACCCACGGTTGACTACATGGGAGTCCAGCGACATAGCCATTACGCTAACTGCTGGTCCCAGTAATTCTGCATCTTAACACCTCTTTTGTTCAGTCATAAATTGATGAAATGATACAGACATCTACTATGTTCGAGTAGGCCTTTGTTATAATTAATGTAACTTGTAAATAAAATTTATTAATTTTTCAGTTTCCCAGAACCCCTTGGGACTGAGCGAAATTGAACAAGTTTCGCCACCATATTTTTTCTCAGATTAGGTTCTACATTAATGTTCTCACTGGAAACAGCACATTGAACTTCACGGGAATAGTGCCAAATAATTGGACACAAACCGGAGTAGGAGAAAAAACACCCCATATTTATTAGAACACTATTTTAGGACAGAGGATTCAGGAAAACTTTGACCAGTTGAAATTGCAGGGGGGATTAAAATGGCAATAAGTGCATATAATTAACCAGGCTGGAATTTGTTCAGGATATCAGGGCCAAGTGCTCTTTTAATTATTCAGTTAATGGACCTGTCCATGCCAAAATAGCCACCCTACACTGAGGCTGGCAGCCTGTTTTTCAGAAGTATGCCCTCCTTGTGCACTCTAAAACCACGCAGCAGTTAATTGCTTATCTACTGCTTCCATTTTAGTGCCAAGATTCCAGTTTCATTTGTAACGTTAGGTATACATGTAGGTCATTCTTGGGATTCAGGGAATCATTTCATCTTAGAGAAACTAGTTCTGTTTCATTGAAATGACTTGAACATACAGATCCCAGAACATAGCACCTTCATATTTAAGTTACCTAAATAGTAGCTACCTCTTACCTAAAGCAGTCCGAACAGCTCAGCTGGTACACATTATTATCACTATTTTTCTGAAAATGAATCCCCCCCCTCCCCGATGTTATCATGGCAATGTTAACTCTTTCTAACTTCTCTTACCTCAGGATATGATTTAGGTTAGTTTGTTAGTCAGTCACTCTGATGTTTCCAAATATGTTTAGATCCATTGTCTAATCAATTTGATGAGTTTTTGACATTTTAGTCTTATGCTTTGATATCCTTGAACTAACTGAAACTCTTCCACTTCCTCAGATATTTCTTCTTGAAAAGAAGATTTACATGAATTATGAAATGCTTACACTTTCCTATAAGTCACTAATGCCCCCAAGCATTAAAGAGACTCATATAAATTTTACTCAAGCCCTGCAGTACAAACAAATGTGCGCTGAGTGTAGGCTCCTCCGGGGAGCGATGGGAAGTATAAGGCAGTTTGTTTCAATTTCTCCTGATTATTGCACTGGCACTGATGTGACTGATGCAGAGACAAGTGTTCAATTCTTCACTCGTGTTTCTTCCCTCCAGCATCGCCTCTTCTCTCCTTTCTACAATCTGTCTCAAACTTCCACTACAGACCGGGGATGATCTTTCTCTACTAAAACAAATTTGCTGTTCTTAAAAACCTGCATATCAAGTTATAAAACCATAGTTACAAATATTACTGCTATCATCACTAGGAAAGCTAAAATCCGATAGTATTTACATTTTGCTCTATTGTGGGCTAAGTTATTATTAATATTTTGAAGTAGTGAGTTTCTTAAAAAGATTTAATTTTGAGACCAGCAGATGGCATAATGGTTACATCACTGGACTCCCACGTAGTTAACAGTGGTTCAAGTCCCAGACACAGCAACTTAAAACTCACGCCAGTTGCATGTGTGTATGTGCCCAAGATCCTGAGAGGACAATGGAGGAGAAGGGATTGTGGTGTGCTCACCCCCTCAGGGGGTGATTTCTCACTTTCTCTCTCTGTCTCTCTGGCAAGTACATTCATCTATAGCAAAAATATCTCAAAAAATTTTGAAAAAAAGATTTATTTAATTTTATTTATTATTATTATTACTTCTTAAAAAATTTGCTACAGGGCTCATACACTCACAAGAGAGAGAGAGAGAGAGAGAGTGTTGGAAAGCAGGCCACTAGGTCCAGGACTCAACCCACCATCAGCCATGTGGGAGTTCAACACCTTAACCACCACAGTACCAGCTGGCCCCATGGGCTAAGTTATTTAATTCAATGATAAGAGTTTTGTTTTTAGGATTAAAATGTCTACTTCATATATTTGTCACTGTGATTGCTATAACATATATACCTATACTGATCACAGAAAATAAAAATCACAAAATACTTTAATATCTAGGTTCAAAAGTTTTAAGAGGATCATTGAGATGTTGGACCATATATGAAACTAATATGACAAAGATGGTTAGGCTATAAAAACAAATTATGTTATTAAAGGTATTTCTGGATCCATTTTTCTCCAAGGTAAAAACAGCTCCATTTTTTTTTTTTTTTAGCCTACATTATAACTCTCTACTCACTGTCTCTCTATTTATTTATTTATTTATTCCCATAGGGCACATGTGCTAGCCAGAGAGAGACAAAGAGAGAAGGAGAGTTAGAGATCACCACTTCAGGGCACATTGCTTTGCCTCAATCCCTCCTCCTTCATTCTCCTCTCAGGGTTTTGGGCACTCACACACACATGCCCACTGCAAGTTTTTCAGACCTCCAGTCTGGCACTCAGTCTGTGAAGCTGGCCATGTGAGATTTAGCACCTTAACCATCATGCCGCTCATTGGCCCAATTCCTGCCTTATCTCTCTTAAAGTTCAGAGAGAGTTTATTTTTTTGTTTTGTTTTTTTTCTAATAATTTTTTTCTGCAAAATATTTCCTCAGCTGTGGTATACAGTTCCATAATCTTATAGTGTATTCAGAATGACCACTTAAATGAGAAAATGCAATTTTTAAAAAGTTGAGGAAAATGCTATCACACATATTAATAAATGGTGGAACCACAGTCTAATACGAGGGTTGTTGGCCTAACAATCCTTGACATTTTTAGGGCACCGTCATAATTCTTTAGAAGAAAATGTCAGCTACTTCAATTTCCTCTAGGGAGTTGAACTAGAATCAGTTATCCCACAATATGAAGATACATTTAGGGCCCATGTACAGAATGAAATTAAAAGCTATGATGACAATAAAATAAGAAATAAGGCCAACAATCTTGGTTTAAAAACATCTTGATAGTAGTCTAGGTCAACTGGCATCAATATTTCTGTAATAAAACTCATGGAGTACTTTTCCCAAATACAATAATGAATGAATAAGTTGTATGTACAGAGAAAAAAGAATACACAGCATGTGGTCAAGAACAAATATGATAGAAATTTTAATTCGTTATGTGCCAAAGTAATCACTTAAAAATTGACAGTTGTGTGGGTATTTTTGATACACTGCAGAATCCTGCATTCCAATTCTCCCTCCTTGGTGAATTAGTTGTAGTTCTCTCTGTAGACCAGTGACATTAGCATGCATTTTTTTCTTGGCAAATTACATGATCTTCTGGATGTGAGAAAATTAATACTACCATACTTCATAATATAAAGTTTATGTAACATACTTGTTTCCCTAGTCTTCAAGGAAAAAACTTATTTTCTAGGAAGATGTTGTATGCTTAACTTCCAGCTTTATATATACTCAATGCTATGCTAGATGTCAGCATGTAAGCGTGCTCCCCTGTTAGAAGAACAGCTACGGAGTTCAGTAACTAGGTGTAGGTGTGACTGATCTTACAGCTGCAGGTAGTGCTGTGTTTTCAACTCTTCTTATCCTTTCAGTCTTTAATAGAATTAAGTAGACTCATGGCAGAGAGTTGGCCTTCGTTCATGCCATATCTTTGGAGAGTCAAGATAATAATGTCAGAAACTCTAAATTAAGAAAGCCCTAATCATTAAAAAAATAGTATTTATGTATTTTATTTTCATGAGCAAAGGAGAGAGAGAAAGAGAGTCCATTATCTCCAGTAGGACCTTGACATTGTGATCTATCCCCTAGCTTTAGCCAGCCCCAGATTGTGGGTAAGCATGGGCCCACCATACTTAAGGAAGTCTCTGGATTTGAACTGGGACCCCACCCTGGTACCCCACTGCACCACCATCTGGCCTGAGCTCTAATCTTTTAAGTGCAACCGTTAGCAAGCTTGCCCAACTTTTGCGCTGCAGTAAGATATTATTAACAAATTTAAACTCTTTCCAGGAAATAGGTACTGTATCTTCTGAGTCTCTTTGCTATACAAACATTCCTCAAAAGAGTCTGAAACAGAAGACATGCAGAAATGTGAGAGCCCTGTGGAGAATGAGCATCCAAAAGGGTGTTATAAATCTATATCTAAGATTTTATTTTATTTATTTTTCCAATATAATAAATATCCCCTCTATGTTGGGACAAACAAGAAATCTGGATCTTTAACTTGACCCACCTTCTCATTCATTTATTCATCCTGTTATTCTTAAAAATATTTCTCAATCTCATTCACTTTTATCTATTACTATTTTTCCCCCTAGTTTAATTCACATGGTCAGTAATTGGCTTCTTGCAAGACTGTCCTTATGGGTTTGCCAGACCCAAGCCTCAGTCAGAACTGATGCCTTCTTTATAACTACAGACAGGAAAGTAATTCTGAAATGCCAATCTCATAATATCTCTCTTGCAGAAATGACTATATAAGATCACTTGCCTTTAGGAAACAATCCAAATTTCTCTAAATGCCTGGCAATGTACTGAGCCTATTTTTTCTTTTCAGGATCTTCTCTTAACACCCGCCCCTCCTAGTCTGCAGTAGCCCTATTAAAGAATTTAAAGTTCCAGGTCTGTGCACATCCCATTTCTTCTGCCTGAGGAGTGCTCTCCTAGATTTTCATTCTCCTTGCAAGGTTTGACTAAGTCCTATTCATTCTTCAGGATGCAACTCAGATGTCATTTTGTTCATAAATTCTATTTTAGGGACCAGCAGTTAGCGTAATGGCTATGTCGCTGGACTCCCATGTAGTCAATCGTGGTTTGAGTCCTGGATCTGGTGGCTTAAAACTCACACCGGGCGCATGTGTGTGTGTGTGTGTGTGTGTGTGTGTGTGTGCCCAAGACCTTGAGAGAATGGAGGAGAAGGGATTGCGGCATGGACATCCCCCCTAGGGGGGGATTTCTTGCTTTCTGTCTCTCTCTCTCTGGCAAGCGCACACACCCTATGGCAAAAATCTCTCTCAAAAAATTCTATTTTACTCTTCACAGTCCCAATTATGCCACCCCATCCTTTCACATCTCTTATCATACAGTAATGAAATTGCCTATTACCTTGTTTTATGTCCATCAAACCATGAGTTCTAGAATGGTAAGTACTCAGAGCCCACATAGAGTGACATAGGGTCTTCACCCCTAAGTATTTATTGAATGAATGAATGAATGAATTTGTAATGGGATGCTTACTTTGATGGAAGACACTAGAAATAGAAACATACTCCTGCAGTGATAGAAACCAATTAGACTCAACACTGTTATAGGATACTACTTTCGTTACCCCCCTTGATTTCCTGCCGATAACATTGCTCTAACCTTGTATACTGGTACATACAATTATGTCACTTTGCAAAGAGGATTTTAAATGTCAGCCAACTCTGACTCCTTAGAATTTCATTCACTGAAAATAATCAGTGGGAAAATACGACAGGTGGGTATGTGTTGGGGATTAGAGTACGCTGGGGACCGAAATGAAGCTACCAATCTCATTAGCTGTCTTCTGTGCCGCCGAATTCTACCTAGGTCCCCGAGGTGAAAGGCTAATAATTAATTCAATTTACTATCTATTCTGTGGAAAGCTCCAAAGGTTAAGATTATGGAGGACCGGTGAGGGTAATCTTTTATACTGTTTAAATTGCTGTTTAAATTTGAATTAGATCTAATGGTGGCAGTTTGAAACCGACACGGTTTAATTCATTTATCACAACCCAAACCCGCCTACCTGAACTAGCTTTAAAGTGTGTCTTAAATAAACAGTCGGGCAGTGCACGTACGTGCCTGTTTTTATTATTTAGTTAGGATTTAAACACGAATAGCAATTGCTACTCTCGTCAACTTCTTTGTTTACTTTCTATTGTTCTAACATTTTTTTATGATGGGTTCCTCCATCTACCATGGTAGAAATAATAATAATAATAATAATAAAACATACTTTCTAGGATATAGCATTCTGGAGGGGATTAGGTAATAGTAACATTTGTATAGGTATACTTTGCAAGGATTTACATGTGTGTGTATTCATACACATACACACACATTGAATTCTTGCAACAATTCTGCTAGTTATCTGTTATTATCCTTTAAAATTTTTGAGAGATTTTTGCTATAGGATGTGTGTGCTTGCTGGAGAAAGAGAGAAGGAGAGATAGAAAGTGAGAAATCACCCCCTGGGGGATGGCCACAATACAAACCCTTCTCCTCCATTCTCTTCTCGGAATCTTGGGCACACACGTACATGAGCCTGGCATGAGTTTTAAGTCACCAGGTCCAGGACTTGAACCACAGTCAACTGTGTGGGAGTCCAGAGAGGTAGCCATTACACCATCCACTGCTCCCTAGTCTTCACATTTTAAAGATAAGTAAATTAAAGCCAGAGAGCAGTATTTTTTAAATTATACAATTAATTAGTGGTAGAACTTGGGGCCAGCAGGTGGTATGGTGGTTAATGTGTTGGACACTCTCACACGGCCAATTGCAGTTCAAGTCCTGGACCTGGTGACTTACTTTCTCACTTCCCTTCTCTCCTCCCTGTGTATCTCTCTAGTTAAATTGAAATAAGTTAATGATTATCATCACTGCTTTGTGATGTATTTTTGGGGTCAGAGAGTGAGATGCTGCTCACTCTACTCTTCTTGTGCAGAATTGCTTTGGCAATATGGAGTCTTTTATGATTCCAGACAAATTCTATGATTGTCATTTCTAGATCTGTGAAAAGAATGTCTCTTGCAATTTTATAGGGATTGCATTAAATATGTAGATTAATTTGGGTAGAATTTCTATTTTTATTATATTAATTCTCCCAATCCAGGAACAAGGGATATCCTTCCACTTTTTTCTGTCATTTTCAATTTTTTTAAAGATTTTAATTTGTAGAGCTCTTTGACTTCCTTGGTTAGATTTATTCCTAAATATCTTTATACTTTTTGTAACCATGGTAAATTATATATCTTTCTTCAGTTCTCCCTCTGTCTGCTTATTGTTTGTATATAGAAATGCTATAAATTTTTAGAAGCTAAAAAATTAAAATAAATTAATATATAAAATTAAATAATCTTTATCAAAATAATGAGTGATAGAACTGCCTTTAAAAAATCCATAACAGAAGTATTTGCCTGAATCCACCCATATTTGCTCCGCTGGAGTTCTACTGCTCCTCAAATTCCTCCAAACAATTCTGTGAATTCCGAGGGGATCTGGCGTTGTGCTCACTTACCGGTACTGAGCTACCGTGTGGCAGTTGCCATTTCTCTTTGTACCAGCCTTGGCCCTCTAGTGATGCTTGATGCTATGCCCTGCTGGTGCCTGAAAGCTGGAGCCTGGGGGTGCCTGCCTCCTCCATCATACCCACCTCCACCAGTGCCTGCCGAACCCTGTCCTGTTGCATCAGTACCCTGCCAAGATGACCAGATAATCCTAAGGTGGCCCGCAGACACTTTTCATCTCAGGCTTTCTGGTTTTCACTTAGGATTCTCTTGCAGGTCATGATGTTTGGATTTAGCAAGAGCCTCAAAAAGTAGGAATTAAGTACGTGAGGCAAGATTCAGTATGATCCTTCTTATTTCTCTAATGTTAGGTACTTCAGTTCTGTTTCTCTCAGGACTGGTTTGCATCTAGAACATTTTTCACTCGTGCTAAATTATACCACGGGATGGGTCCTTCTCCCATGTGCCGAATGCACAGAATTTGAACATACTTAGGCTTCAACATAGACACATGCAGTGGAAGTTGGCTATTATTTCCATGAATGATGTGATTATCTTTCAGGCACCCTGAAAAGAACCAAGAGAAGGGTTGGACCACCATATTTGATGGGGAATGTTAAATCCCTGGATGCCTGGCCACCAGGCCAAATTTCTGCTGGAGTAAGAGCAGGATTCTTGCATCTGTGACAGTGAGAGGTGCTAACCTTTCTTTCCAACTGGAGTCAGTGCTGCTGCTTTTCTGGCAAAATAAAAGCAAGAGAAGCAGGACCTTTCCTCTCTCTTTCTTTGTGTCAATGACTAAATCAGTGGAAATTCTCTGTACTTCAAATGGACCTCTATGGATATAAAAGACAGGTGCTAGAAGAGGAGCCTATTTTAGCAATCACAATATATAGTCAATAATGACATTATCTAATCAGAGTCTAATACAAGATTGGCAGGGGAGAATGGAAGAATTAATAGATTTATCTGGTTTTGTTGCTTGAGTTATTTATAAACCAGTGTGACTTTAAATGACAAAAGAATAGATGAGCCATACTGCCACAGTAGTAGTACAGTGTCCACAATGCTGAAACCATATGGGAGGGTCCAGGGCTCACCCCCGGTGGTCTCCCTGTACACACAAGGCTAGGATGTACATACCCATGGTCCTGACTAGCAGAAGCTGGAGGCGAAGTACAGACTGAAGATTCTGTTAAGGTGCCTATTTCTCTGCCTTTCTCTCATGGAAGAAATACAGAAACTAAAAAAAAAAAAAGATTGAAAGAATTGGAGCCTAGAAATATGAACAGGATTCCGTTTGTAGAAAAAGTAAAACCATAGAATTCACAAAGGAAGGTATCTAATACGGTTGTAAAGAAAACAGCAAATATGACGGAATGTAAGATATTTCTTTGGGGGATGGGAGGAGAAAAGTAGCACACCTTGTTCCATTATTACCAAGATCCCTGGCACTAGTTCTTCTCACTGCTGAGGGCATAATTGTGTTCTGATTTTTGTCTTATTTGGTTTATAATCCTAAAGTCTATTGTGAATTAACAGTAACAGCAAAGAGGGAGAGTTAGACTCTTACAGCATTCTCAATGTTCTTTTCATTTGAAAGAAAAGAGGATTAGAAATTGTAATGTGGAGAAGATTAATTTACACTTCATTAATCACTTATATTTAGATTTTTTTAATATTAGATCTTTCGAGACTGGGACATTCATTCATCACTACTGAGCAAATTTTTTATACTAAGAATTGTCTTCTGTCAAGCCTTGTTTTAGAATGAGATCAAACAGGGTTAGAATGAATACAGTCTCAACTCTCCTAGGCTTTCAAAAATGATAAACGTGTAAATGTATTGATATTATTTTTATAAAGTATATTCACATAAAACAGGTAAACATAGTATCAACTGGTATAGTAAGTGCTGTAAATCACCAGGATAAGGAGGAAAAAGAGTGGTGTGTTCATGTGTCTAAGACCAGAGAAGATGACATTTGAGCAGACAGAGGGAAGTGAGAGAGATACGGCACGGCTCTCTGAAATGAGTATTCTGGTCACAGGAGTAGAGTGAAGTATTTCTGGATGGGAGTACGCTTGGTGTGCTTGAGGATGTCAAGAGTGAATAAGGACCAGAACAGTAAGTGATGGGACGGTCAGAAAGGGGCAGGTGATCTTTTATGAAAATTTTCATTTTCTTTTTCTTTTTAAACTTAAAGTTTATTTCTTTCATGAGTAAAAGATGCAGAGAGGGACCAGCAGTTAGCGTAATGGCTATGTCGCTGGACTCCCATGTAGTCGACCGTGGTTTGAGTCCTGGACCTGGTGGCTTAAAACTCATGCTGGGCATGTGTGTGTGCGTGCCCAAGATCCCAAGAGGAGAACGGAGGAGAAGGGAATGTAGCATGGCCATCCCCCCTGGGGGGTGATTTCTCACTTTCTGTTTCTCTGTCTCTCTTTGTCTGTCTGGCGAGCACACGTGCCCTATAGCAAAAACCTCTCAAAAAAAAAAAAAGATGCAGAGAGAGACAGAGACACAGAGAGAGCACCCCCAAAAGAGACCTCACATTACAACCCCTGCCTTCAGCCTCAGCAAGTCCTAGATTGTAGGTGTGGATATGCCTGAAGTATTCACGGAGGTCTCTGGGTGCAAACCCATAACCTTTCCATATATTATGGATTCACATCACAGAGTGTCACATTTTACTATGATGCCACCCTCAGGCTTGTCACTTTTTTACTTTATTTTTAAAGTCAGTTTTTAAATAAATATCCCCACTGGACAATCATGCAAATGATATTACAAAACAAGAAAAGAAACCTGGAAGCTTTCTTGTGTCCTCTTCTAAATAATTTCTCCCACCTCCAAAATCACCATTATTCTGACTTCTAGCACGTTGACTAGTATTCCCTGTTTAGGAACACCGTGTAAATGGAATTACATTGTACATATTCTAAGGGGGCCAGCTTCTTTTGTTCAACATAACATCCATAGGATTGCTCCATACCATTGTGTGTAGCCGTAATCCATTCTTTTTCATTGCTATATGATATTCCCTTCTACAAATGTATTTATTTATTCTTCTGTTAATGGAAATTTGTATTATTTACCGCTTCAGGGTAGTATAAGCATTTATAAACATTCTTGCAAGTATCTTGCACATATTCACTTGTTTCTTTTGACTATACATCTATGAATGGAATTACTGAATATAATACATATCTGTTTAATGGAAAACAACAAAACACTTTTGTGAAGTGGATAAACCAATTTATGCTGACATAAATAGTGTTTGACAATTTCAGATGTCAGCATAGAATTATCAGAGTTTTGTTTTTACAGTGTGTACCCACAGGTATTTCATTTTGGTTTTAAGTTTCATGTCTTTAATGACTTATTCCCTGAGCAAAGCAGGGAATGCCTGGAGGGAAGAGCCTGAAAACGTCAGCAAAGGCTCTCCTAGGTGTACTTTCCTCTTTCTCAGATATGGTATCTCACATTCTGGCTGTGTTGGTTGTTTTCCATGTTGTTGAAGTATTGTTCTCATGTATGTTCTCTATATTTTATGATTGTTTTGTTGGAATGTTCCAGCCACAATAGCTCTCCCACCATGACCTGTGGTGGAGGTTTGGAGGGTTTTGGAGAGTTTTGAACACAGGGCAGTTAATAACTTTACTGCTAATTAAACCATAACTGGGGGTTAGAACAAGAACCCTTGGTTATGAGGTGGCATATGCGGCATATCAAAATACCAAAGGAAATATATACTTCATGAAAGCCAGGTAAAGTGAAAAAGAAAACCCTATTTTGTGTTTTTTAAAGTCCTAGATGCAAAAAGGGGAACAAAGGAGAGTTTCTAGTAAAAGAATGAAAGGATTTATCGGGAGAGAGATTCATTACCATGTGGAATCTCCTCCTTCCTCTTGGAGGATGTTCAATGGAATGTTTACCTATATACAGAAGCCTAGTGAGTGGAACTTCAGAAAGAAACTATTTAGGGACCTTTCAAGCATTTCCCATGCAGTCGAGAGACAGGCAGTGATGGAATTGTGCTGGGAAAGCTAACACAGAATTGTACTGGGCAATGATCCAGCAAATCTAGAGGGTCAGAGACTGGATGTTTTAAAGTGGCCCCAGGAGCATTATGGTGAGGTTGTTTGGAGTTGCTCAGGGAAGTGTTTCTAGTACGAGTATTTTCTTCTAGCCAGATGGGGACTTCGTGGGAAGCAGGGGCAGTGTGGCATACCTCTGAATCTTGTTCTGTAACATTGAGTGGATGTGTAAGGAAAAGACCAGCGGACAGAGGCTAGAGCTCTGCCCTTAACTACCAGAGGCTGAGGTAAGCATCGCGAAGGACTATCAGAAGTAATGATAAACCCTGTGGAGGATTGCAGAAGGCAGCTTGATGCAAGACAGCCCAACTTCCCCAGGCAGGACACCTCTTCAGTATCTCAGATAAGTCAATGTTAATCATTTACCAAGACCAGTGAGCAGGAAACCCAGAGGCCAACTTAGTGCTCTCTATTCTCCATCTCTTCTTCACATTTTCTTTTTTAAAGAGAGAAAATTTTTGGTATAGGGAGTATGTGCTCGCAGGAGAGACAGAGAGACAGAAAGCAAGAAATCACCCCCCATGGGGCATGGACACACCGCAGTTCCTTTTTCTTCATTCTCTTCTCAGAATCTTGGGTATGCATGCACACGTGACTGACTTAAGCCACCAGGTCTGGGACTTGAACTGCAGTCAACTACATGGGAGTCCAGTGACATAACTATTGTGCTATCTGCTGGCCTCTCTCTGTCTCTTATTTCCCTAGCCCTGTTAGAGAGAAGAGAAGCCAGGGAGAGAGAGCAGAACAACCTATTAATACCTTCCCAATTGTCAGTTTAGTTTACAATCTGAAATTAAGTTTGGTCAGAGAAGAAAAACGAATGTAAAGTTAAGTTTACAATTTTACTTATTATATGGGACTAGATGTTAGGTGGAACTAGAAAACATTCAATATCACATTCATGATAAAAATGATGTGAAACTATCTTTAATCCCACAATAGTCTGTTTTGCCAGTTTTTATCCAGAGGAAGTAGAAAAGTTCTAATACAGAATATAGGGATGGTGTGAAACAGAGTTTCATGTATGAGTGTGTTTGATCACTATCTGTATACCATGCTACACTTCAACAAACTGGTTATAAATGAATCATTCCATGTTTTCTGTGCTTCAGTTTGATATTTTCTAGTAACTTGTTTTCTAGTTTGGTAATTCTCTCTTTAGCAGATTCTCATCTGTTTTCAACCCTAATTTCATTACTATATTTTTGTATGATACATCTGTTATGCTAATTGGATCAACATCTATGCATTCATTTAAAATAAAGTACATATATTTTGTTCAGATTTCCTCAGTTTTTGCCTAGTAACACTTTTCTGACCCAGGATACTATTTTTTAAGAGATATTTTTGTTATAGGGCGCATACATTCACTGGAGAGACAGAGAGAGAGAGAGAAATCACCCTCCCCAGGGGGAATGGCCACACCAGTTTCTTCTCCTCCTTTCTCTTCTCAGGATTTTGGGCATTCACGCACATGTGCCTGGTGTAAGTTTCAAGCTGCCAAGTCTGGAACTTGAACCACATTTGGCTATATGGAGTCCAGTGCCATACCCACTACCCCACCTGTTGGCCCCTAGGATACTATTTCCTGGTTGTAACATTTTCCCAGGCTTTCCTTGATTCTGATGACCTTGACAGTGTTTTTTTAAATTATTTTATTTAACTTTATTTATTTGTTTGTTTGTTTATTTATTTATTTTAATTTGACCAGAGAGGGACAGAGTGAGAAAAAGAGATAGAAAGAAAGTGAGAAAGCAAGCCACCAGGTTTGAGACTTGAACTGCTGTCAGCCATGTGGGAGTCCAGTACCCTTAACCAAACCTGCAATATACCTGACCAGTATTCCTCAAAACTGTCAAGGTCATCATGATCTGGCTGGTTTATTGCAGGCTATTAGAATTTGTCTGTTGTTTATTATTATTGTTAGACCATGCTACAGTTTTCATTTGGGATAAGTACTACTCATCAGTAAAGTGCCATTCTCATCATATCATTTCACGGGTTTATACTTGGTGTCTGTGCATCATGACTTACCATTATTGATGTTACTCTTGATCATCTGGCTAAGAGAGTGATTGACACTTTTCTTCATTGTAAAGTTATGCTTTTTCTCTCTCTTGTGCTGTGTTGTTTGGAAAGAAGTCATTATAGTCAGCCCAATCTTACGGACTGAGGAGTTATATTCTATCTCCTTGAAGATGACATATTTCCATATGTTATTTGGAATTTGTCTGCAAAGGAGGTTATCTGTTTCCACTATTTGTTTATTAAGTTGTTAATTTATCATTTATTTATTCCCTTGCTCAGATTGTATCAGTTTGGGCCAATAGGAGCTATTTCAGTTGGCTCCTATATCCCTTTGAGATGCCTATCTTCCTCCCTCTCCCCTTTCTTCTTTTTGAGCATTTCTATAGTTTCTGGCACTACAGAAATGCTCCCAGATCCTCTCATATAGTCCTGCCCACTCCACATCTCAGCACCTGGTTTCTTCCTTTCCTTTTTTTTTTCTTTAATTATTCATCATCATTATTTTATCTTACTTTTTAAAGTTTGACCAGGGAGAGACAGAGAGAGAGAAAAAGCAAGAAAGCAAGCTGCCAGGTCTGGGACTTAAACTGTGGTCAGCCATGTGGGAGTCCAGCTGCCTTAACAACCACGCCACCTGCTAACCCCTATTTTAACTTTTCTTTGTGAATGGTAGATGGATAAATGAGGAGGCTATCATCTTGATCCAATTAAGATTGGAAGAAATTCAAGAATGGATTTACAGTTTACAGAGACTTGGTCTAATATCGGTTTTCCTCTATAAATACATAGAGTTCCAATTGAGAACCTGGGGTATGGGACCTAACTTGTTTCCTTAGCCCAGACTTACTCAATTTCTTAACCACTTAGAAGTTTACAATTTTACTTATTATATGGGACTAGATGTTAGGTGGAACTAGAAAACATTCAATATCACATTCATGATAAAAATGATGTGAAACTATCTTTAATCCCACAATAGTCTGTTTTGCCAGTTTTTATCCAGAGGAAGTAGAAAAGTTCTAATACAGAATATAGGGATGGTGTGAAACAGAGTTTCATGTATGAGTGTGTTTGATCACTATCTGTATACCATGCTATACTTCAACAAACTGGTTATAAATGAATCATTCCATGTTTTCTGTGCTTCAGTTTGATATTTTCTAGTAACTTGTTTTCTAGTTTGGTAATTCTCTCTTTAGCAGATTCTCATCTGTTTTCAACCCTAATTTCATTACTATATTTTTGTATGATACATCTGTTATGCTAATTGGATCAACATCTATGCATTCATTTAAAATAAAGTACATATATTTTGTTCAGATTTCCTCAGTTTTTGCCTAGTAACACTTTTCTGACCCAGGATACTATTTTTTAAGAGATATTTTTGTTATAGGGTGCATACATTCACTGGAGAGACAGAGAGAGAGAGAGAAATCACCCTCCCCAGGGGGAATGGCCACACCAGTTTCTTCTCCTCCTTTCTCTTCTCAGGATTTTGGGCATTCACGCACATGTGCCTGGTGTAAGTTTCAAGCTGCCAAGTCTGGAACTTGAACCACATTTGGCTATATGGAGTCCAGTGCCATACCCACTACCCCACCTGTTGGCCCCTAGGATACTATTTCCTGGTTGTAACATTTTCCCAGGCTTTCCTTGATTCTGATGACCTTGACAGTGTTTTTTTAAATTATTTTATTTAACTTTATTTATTTGTTTGTTTGTTTATTTATTTATTTTAATTTGACCAGAGAGGGACAGAGTGAGAAAGAGAGATAGAAAGAAAGTGAGAAAGCAAGCCACCAGGTTTGAGACTTGAACTGCTGTCAGCCATGTGGGAGTCCAGTACCCTTAACCAAACCTGCAATATACCTGACCAGTATTCCTCAAAACTGTCAAGGTCATCATGATCTGGCTGGTTTATTGCAGGCTATTAGAATTTGTCTGTTGTTTATTATTATTGTTAGACCATGCTACAGTTTTCATTTGGGATAAGTACTACTCATCAGTAAAGTGCCATTCTCATCATATCATTTCACGGGTTTATACTTGGTGTCTGTGCATCATGACTTACCATTATTGATGTTACTCTTGATCATCTGGCTAAGAGAGTGATTGACACTTTTCTTCATTGTAAAGTTATGCTTTTTCTCTCTCTTGTGCTGTGTTGTTTGGAAAGAAGTCATTATAGTCAGCCCAATCTTACGGACTGAGGAGTTATATTCTATCTCCTTGAAGATGACATATTTCCATATGTTATTTGGAATTTGTCTGCAAAGGAGGTTATCTGTTTCCACTATTTGTTTATTAAGTTGTTAATTTATCATTTATTTATTCCCTTGCTCAGATTGTATCAGTTTGGGCCAATAGGAGCTATTTCAGTTGGCTCCTATATCCCTTTGAGATGCCTATCTTCCTCCCTCTCCCCTTTCTTCTTTTTGAGCATTTCTATAGTTTCTGGCACTACAGAAATGCTCCCAGATCCTCTCATATAGTCCTGCCCACTCCACATCTCAGCACTCCTGGTTTCTTCCTTTCCTTTTTTTTTTTTTCTTTAATTATTCATCATCATTATTTTATCTTACTTTTTAAAGTTTGACCAGGGAGAGACAGAGAGAGAGAAAAAGCAAGAAAGCAAGCTGCCAGGTCTGGGACTTAAACTGTGGTCAGCCATGTGGGAGTCCAGCTGCCTTAACAACCACGCCACCTGCTAACCCCTATTTTAACTTTTCTTTGTGAATGGTAGATGGATAAATGAGGAGGCTATCATCTTGATCCAATTAAGATTGGAAGAAATTCAAGAATGGATTTACAGTTTACAGAGACTTGGTCTAATATCGGTTTTCCTCTATAAATACATAGAGTTCCAATTGAGAACCTGGGGTATGGGACCTAACTTGTTTCCTTAGCCCAGACTTACTCAATTTCTTAACCACTTAGTTGCTGTTTTCTGCCTAGTTTTTATTGCTAGGTATTGAGAAGTGTCAGAAGAAGAGAATAATATTGCAACACTGGTCAGATTTTGTTCTTTGGGTTCCTTCACTCTTAGGTCTTGTTCTCTCAAGTTCTGGTAACTTGCTATCCCAGAATCTAAGGAATGTTTTTCTAGCCCTGTGAGACTTCCAGAATATTTGCATGGCTACTGCTTTCAGCAAGGGATTCTTGGATCCTTTTATCCCTGTCTCTCATTCTGCTTAAGGAAGGAAGGCAAATGCCTTGAGGGAAATGTGGTGTGGGATGCCAGGATCACCAGTTGAGTTCTGCTTGTCTTCCTAATAATGACTGCTCGATCCTCATTTTGGTAGCTTTCTGATCCCTTCTCAAAGATACATATACCTTTAAATACATTTTATCCACCTCTTTTAGTTGCTCTTGGTAGGAGGTTTGGTCTGCTGCAGATTATTTTGTGGTGAAATAAAAGACAATCTTTAAGAACATGAATTAATCTCAAATTCATGACTAATATGTGAACATTGATTTTAGTCATATGTTCTGAATATAGTCTTACTAATTCAGAGCTTTATTTTATAGACATCACAATGAGATCCCAATGACTAAGCTAAATATTTTTAAAACCATTAACTTTTTTCACAAGCTAAGAATAATTTATAAGGATATTTTGTTGTTGAGGAAATGAACATGTTACGTATAGTTAGTAGTGTTTAACTGAATGTTGAAGACTCTATTTGAAAAAGTGCGATGGCCTTGTATTCCCCTAAGAGTAAACCAATATTTTCATTCATAAAGGACCTGATATGTCACCTTATTATCTCTAGGCTGTTGAATCAAGTAAAGAGTAGCCTCACCTGGTGTGATCGATTCAAGGAAATAAACTTTATATGCTATTTTAGTTAAAAAGGTTAAATGAAATGTCAGTCAGTTGTTTGGAAATTTCAGTGCTTGGTTGATTTTGAATGCTCTAATACAGTAAATAACACTTGGACTGAACTTTAAGAATGGCAGCATTTTGCAGAACATAAATTAAATCTTTGTAATGGCTCTGTAAAGTTCAGTGATGATATCACTCTCAGGTCCACAAACATGAGTGATTGCAGTCGTGAGATCATTTTGGTTTTGGTTAACTTCTTCCATTTTCTATTATTTTTGAAAAAAGAACTCATCATATAAACATCATATATTTATTATAGCTTATATCAGCTTTAAGATTTAGAGAATTAATTTGTATGTATTTCTATACAATGCTCTTGAATAGTTTGCATCAACATAACGCAGATTTAAAAGTTTTACATTGCTTTAGAAGTGAATATTAATAAATACATTTTCAATATGTATAAATTGGAGAAAATTAATTTGATCAATAAAAGAATAGTCAAATGCAGCACACTATCAACTAAATTTCTACTTCTCATTTTTTTTCACTATTATCAATGAATGACTTTGGGTCTCTCACATTATAACATTCTAAAACTAATTTAGCATGCACCAATCTTAATTAAAATGCATTAACCATGACAGTTTCCGATGCTCTCTAATATTTATTCTTAATCTTTTTAATCATCATATTTTTTTGAGTTTATTTATTCTATGAGAAAGAGAAAGAGAGAGAGAGAGAGGCAATATACCCAACAGGGTCTTGGCAGTGAAGTCCACCCCAGATTCAGCAAGTCCCAGGTCGTGGGCAGTCATGTGTCCGGGATATGCAGGGAGGTCCATAGACACGAACCTGGAACCCTTTAGTGTGTGTCAGTCTCATACAGTGTCACATTTTAATGCTGCGTCACCATCTGACTGCCCACTTTTTTCTTTTTTTTTTTGTTCCATAGGGTAGGTGCACTTACCAGAAAGAAACAGTGAGAGTCAAAGTGAGAAATCATCCCTCAGGGGATGGACACACTACAGTCCCTTCTCCTCTGTTCTACTACTAAGATTTTTGTCATGCACAAACACACACACACACACACACACACACACACACACACACACAGCATGATTTCAACTGTGTAGTTGGTCATGTGGGATGCCAGCACCTTAACCACTATGACATTTGCTGGTTCCCACCCCCAGGCCATTTTTCTTATTTTACCAATTAGTAAAAAATCTTTTAAGAGATCTTACATTGTCACATAATTGTTTTCTTTCACTTACTACAAATATAATATTCAGGCTCAGCCTAGGAAGTACACATTTAGTCTGGAGCACACTGGACTGCAGTCTGGAAGCCACATGGCAGACCATGAAATATTTGGATCCTTTGGTTGCCCTGAAAACATGCTGATGTGTGTGGGTTCTCCAGGTTCTGAGGAGCTGGAGGTCTGGAGAAATATCACAGTGTGACCAGTGTAACAAGCTCCTTTCAAGGATGCTGTCTCTCTCTCTCATGTGTGTGCACACAGTATCATGAAAAAATATATAAATATGTATATATACACACACATATATATACATATATGAATACATATGTATATATACATATGTATATGAATATATATATATATAATAAATTTCCCCCACTTTTGGAAATACACAATATATATTGAAGAATTATAATTAGCAAGAAGTAGCAATTATTGAGGCCAGAAAGTAGTGTAGTGGTTAGGGGTGTTGGACTCTAACGTGGCCAACCGCAGTTTGAGTCCCAGACCTGGCAGCTTGCTTTCTCTCTCTCTCTCTCTCTCACACACACACACACACACACACACACACACACACACTCTCTCTCTCTCTCCCTATCTGGTCAAATTAAAAATAAATAAATTGATAAATAAAATAAAGTTAAATAAAATAATTTTTTAAAAAAAGAAATTGCAATTATTAGCAAATTTCAATGTTTGACCATTTCTTGGACTCGTAATAATGGTATGCCAGCTGTTAAGTTCTAAAAAAGCAGAAGATTAAGTTTTTAAAGATGAAACTAGTTGGTATTTATTCATTCACCAGGTTAGAAATAATTTATTTATCTGACATCTTAAGCAGATCCGAAATGTAAAAATTCCAGAATACAGGCATGTGTCTTTCCCTTCTCGTTGATTTCCTGGTCACCCCCCCACCACCACCATACACACACACACACACACACACACACACACAGGAGATGTACTTACACTTCAGATGAGAGTAACGCCATCATGTTTTATCTCGGAGTGAATGTTTAAAACGCATGCCATTATTACAATAGAAAACAGGTATGAATTTCTGTAGTCAATTTTGAGCTCCTTGCAAGGTAGAAACTGTCGACCTCTTAATAAGGGTTTATGCTTAGCACTTAGAATGCCTGGCTTATGTGTTTTACTCGATCAATGCACAGGGAAAGGTACGCAGGTTTCATATGACAGAAGAAATTTTACAGGTCGTCTAATAACTATCCACTTGTCAAAGATGGGTATAATTCAAGATGACACTACTTGTTGCCGGAAGAGTTTGGCGGGAGAGTCATCCCAGATATTTCCACTTTGTCCAGACCTTTTTTCTGACTACTAAATTACATTTTCAATATGATGAACCTTCAACATACTTTCCTTGTGGTACATTTTGTTTTATGGCAGCTGAGCAATTTTTTGGCGTATTTACAAACAAAATCATGTGAAAATCATATCCTCCTCAGTTCTGCGAAGCTGACTGGTTTCCGATGACCTAGTGGAGATACAAACATTTTCCCCCCTAAATCTTCCTTAATTTTGTTTTCCATTTTCTATGTACTTGCGAGCCTCTTCAGAATATAATATGAAATTGAAAGTTCATTTCTTTGCTCTGTTTCGTCCTCTTATCAGTGACAGGTTTTCTTGACATATGTTTGGCATATGGTGTGTATTTCCTGTATGAGGTCTAATATGCGTGGTTCTGCAATTGGAAACGTACCCTCCATAGCCCAGGTGGTTTCGTACAGAATGATTTCCTCAGTATTGATTTAAGCAGTTGATGGTTGCGTTGGAGAGGGAAAGTCATTCAATTGTATCAAAGAGCTTTCAGTAAAAAGCAATTGGTTAAGCCCGTACTAAATGGCCTCTTCAAAAGACATCTTCAGTAATAACCTTAAATTTAATTCTAAGGTCTTCTCTGCATTACAATATTGTGCCTTCTCATTTAGTCAAGACGTTTTTAAAGAAAACAAAAAAGGTTTTGCCATGGGTGTTTGCTAAGCATTAAATGCACTAAGAGGTGTATTTTTTCTGCTAACATGAATTTTCTCAGCTGGCATGCGAGTTTGGCAGATATACTAGCAGTCAGCTTTCTTCGAGAAATAGCACAGCAGTCTGTTCTTGGGTCCTATTTTGGGGAAAGTTTAGAATAGTCACTTGCTACAGTTTTCTTATAGGAAAAAAAAAAAAAAACACCTTAAGCCTGTTTCAGTTTTCTAATTTAGAATTATTTACATCAAACAGTTTGAAGCTATTGTCTCAGCCATGATTTCTGTGAATTCTAACTTAACCCAAATCTGTGACTTTTTATATCTGCCAAATTTGGGTAGTTATTTATACATAGTAAAGCTTCTCTCATGCCTCTCGGTTGTCACCCTGACTGACGTTAACAGAGAGGTTTTTCCTTTTTCTTTCACTTCCAGTGACCTTGACATTGTCCTGTTTTTTCTTTTCTTTCATTGTACTGATAATATTTTTTACCTAATTTTGCTTTTTTTTAATCATTAATATATATTATCTATCTTGCCCATTGAACATAAGCTATACAAAGGCAGGAATCCCTGCATATTTAATCCCATCATACAAGGGGTCTTAGAAGTTCATCTAAAATGAATATTATTTTAAAGAAAATCTATGCATAATTTCAAATTTTTATTTGTACCAAAATAAGCTTGTACTTTTAATTTCTTTTTTTTTTTCATGAATTTTTTGAAGTTCGGTTATATATCCCAAATGCCTAACCAGTGTCTGGCACATAAAAGGCACTTTATAATTAGTGTTGAACAAATGCATCAATTTATTTCATGCAAACGTGAATACTGATGGTATTCTATCAAAGAAATGATGGTATATCTTTCAAAAATACATATTTTAATATACTTATTAAAAATACATGTGTGGATAGGTGCACATACTTTTCCACTAAGAAATAACAGTAAGTGTTCTTTCTTCTGGGCCAGCCAGTGGTGGTGTGGTGGTTAAGGAGGCTGAATCCCACATGGCCAACTTCCATTGGAATTCCAGACCTGATAGCTTGAAAAACCTGCTGGGCGTGTGTGTGGGCATGTCCAAAATCCTGAGAGGAGAGTGGAGAAGGGATAGTAGCATGGCTATCTCCTCTGGGTACTTTCTCACTTTCCCTCTGTCTTTGTCTCTCTCTTGCAAGCACATGTGCCCTATCGCAAAACATTTAAAAACAAACAAAAAAAAAGAAGAAGAAGAAAAGAAAGAAAGAAAGAAAGAAAGAAAGAGGGGAAAAGGTGCTCTTTCTCTGCAAGAGTTCATTTAGATTAATTCTGAATGCGAAAATATGAATAACTGGTATGTGGTTCAAAAAGAAGCTCCAGTGTCAAGGGACTTTCTAAATTCTCTTGACAGGAGCAACAGGAAAGCATGTTACAGTGGAGGTACCTACGTACAGCTTTAAGCTGAAAGCAATATTGTCAGACTTTTCTATTCTTTCATCATTGCCAACTTCTTTGTGAGCTTTAGGAATTCCCAAGTCCTTGGTCCTCTTTTTGAGGGGTAAGGATCTTCTTCCCAGGCTACTTTGGCCAGCATACAATAGCTAGTATGGTTTTGAAATCTTTGTGTTCATGTTTTCAATGTAGACATCACATTTTACCTGTGTGTAATTGGACATTTACATATAAAGATGCTCACTAATGTAAATCTTCCATATTATCTCATGCAGTCTTAAATTTCTTGAACATTTTTATATTTGTTTAATGGGTCTATATCTATTTTCTCTATATAGCTGAATTTATTTATATATAGATCAATTTAATATATAGCACACTTATTTATATAAATAAGTCATAGGGCCAACTCTGGGTCCTAGTGGTTAAGAAAGCCAGATACCACTTGGCCATCTGTGTGGTTCGAGTCCTGGCCCTGGTGGCTTGAAGAACATGCCAGTTTTATGTATGTGTGTGCTCATCATCTTTACAGAATGGAAAAAGGAAGATATTGTCTTATGGCCATGCACCATGAGGGGCTGCTTTATCCATTTTCCTCTCTCTGTCTCTCTTTGGCAAGTGCATGTGTCCTCTGGAAAACTAATAAAATAAAATATGTCATAAATTTATAAAAGGAAAAGAGAGAGTTAGAGAAGAAAGGAGAGCAAAAATAGAGAAAGAGGGGGAAATGAGGAACCTATAGTCCTAGCTTTAGAAGCACCCCTTTATGGGGTACAGAAAGCTAATTCCCTGCAGAACAATGCGCCAGGCCAGCTCACACTATGCAGGTGGGTGATGAGGTCGGTGGGACACACGGGGTGGGGAGAGGCGGTCTCTTTTACCTAAATTAAAAAACAAATTAGGGTCTAGAACTGCAGCAGGATGAGTGATTTGATTTACGTTGGCCTCTAAGCTCACCACCTAAAACAAACTTGGATCCTATGGCTCTCATAGGAACAAGAGACAATAAAAGTCTGCAGGGGATAGCAGAACAAAAGACCAGCATGCATATGGGCCGGCTCCTTCATGCCTACCTCTGAACACTTTTGCCTTAAGGACCTCCTGAGCTGTGCATCACAGTGTTCCAGCTTCACGAAACAGTCAGTGGTCAGAAGGAAGGAAGGAGAGACAGGACAGGAGGAGGCTGTACTCTCATGAAGCACCAGGAGTCTTGGACCTTCCTTTAGCTCCTAAAAAACAGATCAGACAATAAACATCATTCTTTAGGGTCTGAGCCCCCATCTGTGTCCTTGAGCCTGACAGGTAAGATCAATCCTTTTCTCAAAGGTAAAATGAGGGTTCAGTGGAACAGAATGATGAAGAAACCCCATTTCTCTGGGACCTGATATTAACAAAAAATAAATGAAAAAAGAAAATATTAATATACACAAGAGTTCACAAAATGTGAGGGGGACAATGATGATACATCCTCGAAGAGGAAAGTCTCAAAAGGAAATAGAGAAGGAATTAAACATATTATCCTTTGTTTTGTTTTTAAGTAAAAAAAAGGAAATCTGTTTACATTGGAGATAAAAACAGATATTCCATATCCTCACAGAAACTGTTTTTATAATAGGAAACAGCATACTTTTCACATTAGCATAGGATATGCTTTCACTTATGTTGAAAAGAACAATTACTTTAAAAATGAATCTGCCAATCTGCAAAGTTTAGCAGAAATGTGAGGGCTTTAAAACTGAGGTGGGAGGCCAGCAGGTGGCATGGTGGTTAAGGTGCTGGACTCCCACATGGCCAACCAGGTCAGACCTGGTGGTTTGCTTTCTCACTTTCCCTGTCTTTCTCTCTCTGGTCAAATTAAAATTGGTGAATTAATAAATAAATCATTCTTAAAATAATAAAAACTGAGGTAGGAGGAAAGTGAGCTCTGGAGAAACCCCTCTCATCTCTCCTGCTCTGTCGTTTACGTGATTCTTTCCTGATAGGCTTTTCTTCCGGTTTTTGAAGGTCAATGTCTGAAGTTAGATTGTCAGTTTAAAGAAAGTGGCAGATAACACATGTGATAAAGTTTCTTCTAGTAATTGTAATTTTAACCTTTCTAGGCTACAGAAATTAACCACAGCTAACTCATGACATTTGACCTAATATGAGAGAGAGAGGGAGAGAGAAAGCAACACCTACTGGGTTGTGGTCACACTGTCATCCGTTTTTCCCCATGTCTCCTTTCCATCAGAATTTTGGGCACACCTGCACATGTGCCTGGCATGTTCTTCAAGCTGCTGGGACCAGGATTTGAACTGCAGTCAACTATGTGGGATGCAGCTTCCAATGCACAGTGTTTAACTACTACACAAGAGTGAGTGTTTTTTTTTTTTTCCATAACATTTGAGCAGATTTTATTAGATATTTTACTCATTAGAAAACAATATTTGGGCCAGCAGATGGTGTAGTGATTTTGTCGCTGAACTCCCACATGGCTGACCGTGGCTCAAGGCCCGGATCTGGTGGCTTTAAGATCACACTCTGTGTGTGTGTGTGTGTGTATGTGTGTGTGTGTGTGCGCACGCGCGCGCGTGGCCAAGATCCCAGGAGAAGAATGGAGGAGAAGGGATTGTGGCATGGTCACCCCCCAAGGGGGGTGATTTCTCACTTTCTCTCTCACTGTCTTTGTCTCTCTCTCTGGTGAGTGCATATGTCCTGAGGCAAAAACCCCTCTTTAAAAGATCTTTTTTCTTTAAGAGAGATTTTTTTTTGATAGAATGCTTGTGCTCTCTGGAGAGACAAAGACAGAAAGCAAGAAATCATCCCTCCAGGGGGGATGGCCACACTGCAATCCCTTCTCTTCCATTCTCCTCTTGGGATTTTTGGACACGCATGCACACACGCCCAGTGTGAGTATTAAGCTACTGAGTGTGGGATTCGAACCACGGTCAACTGTGTGGGAGTACAGCAATGTAACCATTATGCCATCTGCTGGTCCCCTCCCCCTAAAATTTAATAGATGTCATCTGCATACATTTTATACATTATTTTTAATGTTTTACTCATTGTTGATACATGTAAAACTAGATCCATTTCTGATAAAATGTTTATATAAACTAAAAAGAGAATGGACTGTGTAATTTGTTTCATAGAGAAGTATACCAATTAATGGTTAAGTAACTTGAAAAAAATATACAAACCTCTTTAAATACATAATTTAATGATCAGAAAACAAATCACCATTATCAAGGTTGTTCGTTAGGCAGTAATAGATAACTAGTAGACTGGGATATAAATGCTGTGTTTCGTTATCTTGCCTCTGCGGGGTAATAGATAAGAGTTTATACAGAATCACTTTTTAGAATTCATACTTAATTGGAAAATAAACATGGGAGAGTTTGCGATGCTTAAGTACCACAATTCCATGCTTTTCATGTACTATTTTTTATGCATGTGCTCTATTCTAATGTAATTTGTGTTATTTTCTAGTGCATTATATATGACAATTCAATTGTGCATATTGTTTTAGAATAATCTTATCCTATCTATGTTTAGTAAAGACCGTGTAATAGTTCATAATGTCTGAGGAAACAACTATTATAAATCTCTTATTCCATAAAGGGTCTTTATTTCAAAATTCATACCATATGGCTACATAAAAATTAGCATGGATTAATGGCTAGCTTCCAAGTAAAACTGAAGATCAATTTATTCTGAGGTAACGTAACTTACTTTACTTGAGAATGTTTTGCTTAGTTCTAAGATAATTCTCTCAGTTTCGGAATACAAATTTGAAGGCTTGTCATGACATGTGATGAATCCAAACATGTGCTTGTTGCTTTGCTGGAACAGAAGAAACAGCATATATAGCGATGGTATTTAAAATGCACAGCTTAGAGTTGACTGTGTGACAACCAAGTGACAATGATAGATCCAAATGCAATCCTGACTTAGAGCATCAATTAGGAAAATGGCAAAGGCCTTTCCAACATTATAAATTACTCTGCAAGTGCCAGTAACAAAAGCTCTCACTACCAGTAATTTTGCACGATTATGATGTGGACAAAAGATAGCTGATGAGTGTGAAGCCTTTTATTTATGAGGCTAAGAAATATTTCTCACTAGATATATGACGGTGAGCATGATCCTAACAACGGCTATGGCTCTAAAACACACCTATGCCAAACAGATTGCAGATTTAAGCCACATTTTGCTGTCTTTAAATGAAAGCAATAGTGTTTTTTTGACAGATTAATATCTGAGTTCCTAATATTTACATAGCAGTTTATTTTCTATGAAAAGGCATATATCCATGTCTTGATTATTAGTTACATCAGTTACTGACTGTGACAAATGAATCATTTTCTATTTATTGCAAGATTAGCTGACTCTCTGGAATATGGTAGAATGTAGTATCAGTATTATACTCTGCTTGCTTCACACTTCCATGAAAAAAATGGAGTTTACATTTTATGCTTTTGGACAAACAAGTGGCAATTCCTTATGACTTAATTTGGAAAGTGGTTTTGTTACCTTTAAAAGAGTTTGTTCATGGGACTAGCAGATGCTGGACTCCCATATAATCCAATGCAGTTCGAGTCCCAGACCTGGAAGCTTAAAACTCATGCTGTGCATGAGTGCCCAAAATCCCAAGAGGAGAATGGAAGAGAAGGGACTGTGATGGGGTGTGACCAGCCCTCTTAGGGATGATTTCTTGCTTTCTGTCTCTTTGTCTCTCCAGCAAGCACATACCCCTATAGCAAAAATCTCTCTAAAAAAGAAATGTTAAAGCATCAAGCGTCCTCACAATAATTATACCTATGTCCGTCCTGCTCTGATTTCCCATCCTTAAACTTGATTTTCAAATATATATATATATATATGGCGTGTGCACTTACCAGAAAAACAGGGAGACAGAGAGACAGAAAGCGAGAAATCACCCCCCGGGGGGATGGCCATGCCTCAATACCTTTTCCATTCTCCTCTCGGGATCTTTGGCACGCAAGTACACGTGCCTGGCGTGAGTTTTAAGCCACTGGGCCCAGGATGCGAACCGCGGTCGACTACATGGAAGTCCAGCAACATAGCCATTATGCTAACTGCTGGTCCCAAACCTGATCTTTAAACATGGAAAAAATCAAAGAATAGTAAGCATTCAATAGTTCCACTTTCTTTGAATTCATAAAACTTAAAGTTACAAAGCATCTTAAGGTTATGAAGTTCAAGCCCTGCATTTTACACAGAAGGAGATGAGAGCTCAGGGAAGTTAAGTGACTTCTTTGAGGTCAGTAAATTGGAAACTTTCAACAATGTCATAAAAAGTAAGGATCCATTAATACACCAAATTGTCTTCTTGAAAGACAGTTAGCTTCATAAGTAATTGCTCTCCTACAACCTCTGAATATTTAGTACTTTAAGAGTCAGTATCCTATCAGAAAAATAGAATGTACTATAGACAGTTTAAGCAGAGAGGAGTTTAACTCAAGGAATTCAATATAAAAGTATTGGAAGGTGCTAGAAGGGCCCTAATGAAGGGAGATGTTGCCAAACACAGAAGATAGATGACTTCTTCTTTCCTTCTGTGCGTCCAGGATCTTGCCAGTTGCTCCTGTTAAGAATCTTGAAAAAGCTTGATGACAAGACCAAGAGGTGCATAAGGAATTATAGAAGTCTCTCATAGAACTGTCCGTCAGTCACCAGAGATGACATAGTGGAAAGAAGTACTTTTTAATTTTTTATTTTATGTTTTTTTATGGTTTTGCCATGGGGCACATATATTCACCAGAGACAGTGAGAGGAAAAGTGAAAATCATTCCCCATGGGGATGGCCACACTGCAATCCATTTTCCTCCATTCTCCTCCTGGGACTTTGGGCACATACACACATGCACTGAGCACAATTTTCAAGCCACCAAGTCTGGGACTTAAACAGAGATCAGCCATGTGGGACTCCAGTGCCCTAAACCACTGCGCCACCTGCTGGTGCTGAAAGAAGTACTTCTGAGTCTGGTACAAGTATTGCATGGTTTATGCTCTGCTCTATTGTGTTTCTGAGGAAATATCAATATTTGTGTGATTCTGTTCAGTTGTCAAGTTAGGAAAGAGAAAGAATTGGGCAAATTATTTGTCACTTTATTATCAAATAGAGAAATTATATTTCCAGCAAAAAGAAGCACATGTAAATATCCTTTCCATTTATTAACGTCACCAGAATCAGATTCTTATGTACTGGGAACAGATCTTCAAGAGTTCAGAGAAATGGAAAGTGTTCTCTATTCTACTAAAATTTGGCTGGGCCCCAAAAGAACTCTCTTTTGGCTATGTACTAACTTTGAAGTAGGTCTCAGGTATTCTTTAGACATCTACCAAATAGATTCTACTGAACAAAGGATCAAGTTAGCAAGAGTGGTTTTAGAGAAATAATCCAAGAGAGGTTAAGAAGAGGTTCCCTTTAAAATTTAAATTAGACATTTCTTTTAAGCCTTTCTTCTTAAATAATAGCCCACAGGTCTTTCCCTTTTTCACATAGCCTCTAATATCCCGGCCCTGTCTCTTCAGAGTAAATTAGGTCTTACTTCAAGCCTTTAAACTATAATCACTAGTAGACACATAGGCCCTTGAGGTCCAGCTTCTTTCAGAGACACATTTTGCTCTTCAACTTTCTGAGAATTGATTTTCGTGCAGGAAGTTTACTAGAGACTGCTTTTGATATCAATATTTGTAGGAGAATAAAAGAGGCAGGAGTGGGGCCAGCTGGTGGTGTGGAGGTTAAGGCACTGGACTCTAACATGGCTAACCGTAGTTCAAGTCTCAGACCTGGTGACTTGCTTTTTCATGTTCTCCCACGTTCTCTCTCTGGTCAAATTTTTTAAAAAAGAATAATAACAAATAAAATTAAATAAATGATTCTAAAGGAAAGAAAGAGGCAGAAGTTAGAAAAGGTGGAAGTTGTGACTTGATGCAATCACAACAAAGGCTTCCATTAGTCCCCAAAGGAGCCCTGGACTTGGCACATTCTTTCCATCTCTGGATTGGTGAAAAGCCACCGAACTTTTGTGACTAGCAAAGAGATCACTCATTGGACGTGACTGCCTCAAGTTCATGTTACAACCTTGGCTATGGGAGACTCTCCCAGGATGGAGGACTCAGCTGTGAGGTATCAGCCATTACCATTATCAGTTTCAGGGATTTTATCCTGTTGGAGCTAGGTCTTTGCACACACCACAGTTTCTACTTCTAACATGGTGTTAGATTTGTCTCAGGTTGATCAGAAACTTGGCATTTTTAACCATATTCCAACTTTAAGTCAACAAATATTTTTATATCATAGATTATAACACATTCTCTTTTTTTCTTTTTAGAAGTTTTTTGCCTTAGAGTGTGTGTGCTCACCAGAAAGAATTAGAGAGAGAGGAGAGAGAGGAGAGAGAGAAGAAAGAAATCACCACCTGGAGGTAGCCACTCCACAATCCCTTCTTCTCCTGAGATCTTGGGCACACATGCACCCATGCCCAGTGTGAGTTTTAAGCCACTAGATCCAGGACTTGAACTGTGGTTGGCCATGTGGGAGTCCAGCAAAGTCACTGCTATGCCTGCCATCTGGTGACCCAAACACATTCTCTTTGAGGTCATTCAAGTGAGAAGATTTAAAAATAATTACTTAGGCCCTTCTCCAGACTTTCTATCTCTGGGCTCTCTTCCTGTGACTCTCATTTTATGAATGTGAACACAAGGCATCACTGAGTAAGCCCTTTGAAGTCTAATTCCTTAGTTCTCCTCACTTATTATTTTTATTATACATAATATAAGATTTTTGCCACAGGGCACATGGCGTGCTAGAGTCAGAGAGAGACAGTGGGAGGGAACATGAGAAATCACCCTCCAGAAAGGATGGCCACATTGCAATCCCTTCTCTTCCATTCTCCTCTTGGGATTTTGGGCATGCACATGGATGCACCCAGGAAATTAACTTCACTTATTTAAATACTGAGTAGATTTCATGCTCTGTCTTCTGGGCACCTTGACCAACCCATCCTAGTCAGGTGAGAGTCCTTCTGTGTCAGTGAGGGCTTTGAGATTTCAAAAATAATTTTTTTGTAACTTAAAGAATAAATAACACTGATAGCAAATCAGTAATATTAGAATGCAGAGTTGCTTGGGTGAGCTGAAGGAATTCATAGCCCACTTTTCTTCATAGCCCCTCCAAATAAGAAAAAGAGTTCACCCCATACCTCTGACTCCCAAGAGAAGTCCAGCGTTGCCACCAGGCTCCGCCAAACCCAGGGCCTTTGACTTCTGTATAAGAGGGAAAGGCTCATCTTCTCTCCAGTCATGTCACCAGCATAACTCCAAATAAAGCACCTTCTCTCTTATTTTTTCACAGGGCAATCTAGATAAAAAACTCTCCAACAGTGAGATACTCTGCGATGCCCATCTCAGTACTGACAAGATAAACTCACAGGATATTGAATGTTCCTTAGATGTATTTCTTTTTGTGAACTCTTAGATACTACTGAGGCTTTCTATGAGCTTATATGGTAGGTGCAGCTTGCAGATACTGTTCCGTGCAATGTTAGTCCCACTAAACTCAGATTAGGGGTGTTTGTCTCTGAATATGCCAAGCTCGCTAGCCTTCTAATCAAGGTGAGAAAGTTGACTGTCCTGAGTTGACAAGGTGTGTTTGTTGGGATAACAACCTCAATAGCTCTCTAACATGAAATGATCTCTTCAGTTCAAATCTTTCTTCCCCATTTTGTTGTGTGAGAACAGCTAAGGCTGCCTTCTACTTTTTTTTTTTTTTGAGAGATTTTTGCTATAGGGCACGTGTGCTCACCAGAAAGACAGAGAGAGACAGAGAGATAGAAAGTGAGAAATCACCCCCCCAGGGGGAATGGCCACGCTGCAATCCTTTCTCCTCCATTCTCCTCTTGGGATCTTGGGCACGCACGCACACGCGCCCAGTGTGAGTTTAAGCCACTGGGTCTATGACAAGAACCGCGGTTGGCTACATGGGAGTCCAGTGACATAGCCATTACGCTAGCTGCTGGTCCCAGGCTGCCTTCTACTTTTGAACCTCCAAAATAGCTCTGTGATACTAAGATTCTGAGTGGTGACCAGTCTGAGGGAAAAAAAGATCTAGGTTTCTTCAGACTTTGTCACAGATCAGTGTCAGACATCTGTGCTGCCACCTGATTTTCCACATTCTGCCCTTTACCTTATTGTTCTGCTCCCTATAAAAAAAGAACCTCTCATGACTTAGTATATGTGTGCTGGTCTCCTCTCCGAATGCTGATGTCTGATAAGAACCTTGACATACGAGTCCCTGGAACTGTCCTTGTTACCGAAGTCCCATTCAAGAGCTGGCAGTCACAGTGACAGGCATTTTGCGAATTTGAAAACATAGATAATCCTAATGGTTAACCCTGGAAAAACTCATTAAATGCCATTGTTTCCATATCAGAGACCAGGCACCTTTATCCTGCAGGGGTATCTTCTCACCACAACTTGGTCTTTCTCTTTAATCTCTGGCACAGTTTTTTCCAAAGATCGTACGTAGTTCCAATCATCATTTCCAAACAGAGCTAACCGCATAGTCTATTTTATTAGACAAAGAAAACATATTGGGTCATTAGAAAAGTCATGACACACTTTTGGATCATGAAAAATATGTCATGACTTTTCCAACAACCCAATAGGTACTAGAATCAACCAATGCAGAGCTGCCTTTTAAAATAAATATTCCAACTCTAAAGCAATTGGGAGTCTTTCAAGGTAGAGTTAAATATAAATTTCCAGTCTGTAACTTCACAGGTGCTTTTTGGACATTTCCAAGTTAACTTAAACATGAATGCTCTATAAAATATCGCATCTTAAATGAAGCATGCCATTGGAGCAGCAATATCCTAATTCAGAGTTGTTTCCTTAACATTCACCTCGTACACATATTTTTTTTTTTTTTTTTTTTTTTTTTTTGAGAGGTTTTTGCCATAGGGCACAGTGCACTTGCCAGACAGACAGAGAGAGACAGAGAGACAGAAAGCAAGAAATCACCCCCCAGGGGGGATGGCCACACCGCAATCCCTTCTCCTCCATTCTCCTCTTGGGATCTTGGGCATGCACGCACACACACCCAGTGTGAGTTTTAAGACACGGGGTCCGGGACTCAAACCGCAGTCGACTACATGGGAGTCCAGTGACATAGCCATTACGCTAACTGCTGGTCCCTCAGAAGGCCATATTCAACTCAGACTCTTAGCCGAGAGTTTGGCTGTCACGGGGAGAGATTATCCTGGGCAGTTGCAATGATGTCAGAAAGATGCCACTAGGTCCTGCATCTTAGTTCCCGCATGTTAGCTACAATCTTAATAAACATCCAGATATGCTGTCTACCCAAAGGCAACCTCTCTTTTTGCCCTATTCCAACTCTGAAGACCAGCACAGATGTTCTTAAATTACTTCAAAATAGAAATTTCGGCACAAGCTAGTTCCCGAACTACAAGGTTTTATTAACAAAGTATATCTTTGGAGAAATTCAGGTAATTTGTATTGCGCAACTCGTAAAATTTTACTCCTAGATCAAACACATACACATAAACATAAAAATGAAGTTTCTCTCCATGAATTAAACCAAGGGTTTTAGATAGCATTTCCTTTCTCGCTTTCTCAGCACTTCCCATCAGATGTCCAGCCACTAAAATTTCCCTCTTTTTTCAATTACCAGCAGGATCATGTACTTGTGGGGAGGTGGGGGAGAGAGTGGGTGGAGACAGAGAGGCAGAATGAACCCTTCCAATGGTGCATGGTCCTACCACAATCCCTTTTTCTCCATTTATCATTTCATCATGGTTTGGAGCATATGTACACACACACGCACACACACACACACACACACACACACACACACACACACACATCCACTCATTGTTTTTCCAGCTGCCAGGGCCGGGATTTGAGCCCTGTGGAATCTAGATTTCTCTGCACAGAGCTTAACCTCTGTACTATGGGGCTGCTGTTAAATCTCTCCTATTTTTCAATGGAGATCACTTCATTGTGATCTCAAATTTGAAATGCTTTTTTCTATCTACCTTTTTCGGGAGCCTCAGCCTCTCAGCATCCAGTGAAGCTTATTAAAATATTATTAAATACTTAGCATTTATTCTCCTGTTATTAAAGGTTGACTTAGGAAAGTATTCACTCAACACAAGTAGATCAGATTCTGGGGATGAGATGACATGAGTTATCCAACTGGTAAAAAGAAAAAGTAAGTGACCAACAGATGGCGTAGTAGTTACGTCACTGTACTCTCACATAGCTGACAGCAGTTTGAGTCCCGGACCTGGTGGTTTCAAACTCACACTGGGCACATGTGCTTATGTGCCCCAAATCCCCAGGAGAGTGGAGAAGGGATTGCAGCGTGGCCATCCCCCTTTGGGGGTGATTTCTTGCTTTCTGTCTCTGTCTCTCTGGTGAGCACATGTGCCCTGTAGTAAAACTTTCTCCACCCTTCCCCCCCAAAAAAAGCATTATAAAGATTGTCTTTATAATACTATTTATAAAGGATCATCAACATTGTATAGACATGTTTTCTGGTGTAGCAACATATGACTTTATTCTTTAGTAGTAAAATTAAGAGAAGTTTTGAAAAACAAACTACAAAGTTGTACACTAAAAGATTGAAAACATTCAATATGCATATGCAGTAAGAACTAAGATTAGAGAAGTCGGGAACAGTTATTACAAGTGACTAAAAAAGAGACAACATAAGGGAAAGCAACAACAGAAGCAACTAAAAGCAGAAACTCCTCTCATATTCGCCTTCAGGAAAGCATTCTCACAGTTTATTATATACAATTATATCTTTAATAATTGCATAGTCTGAGACTAGCAGATTGCATAATGGTTATGTTGCTGGACTCCCACATTGACTACCATTCTGGTTCAAATTCCAGACCCAGTGGCTTAAAGCTCATGCTCAGCACATATGTGTGCATGCCCAAGATCCCTAGAGGAGAACAGAGGAGAAGGGATTGTGTATGGCCATCTTCCCTGGGGGAGCAGAGATGGGGGAAGATTTCTTGCTTTCTGTCTCTCTGTCTCCCTCTATCTCTCTGGTGAGTGTACTCATCCTAAAATTTTATTGTGCTGATTGTTTATTAAAAGTGTTAACTGAGGGAACCAGCAGTTAGCATAATGGCTATGTCGCTGGACTCCCACGTAGTCGACCGCGGTTCGCATCCCAGACCCGGTGGCTTAGAACTCATGCCGGGCGCGTGTGCGTGTGTGCCCAAGATCCTGAGAGGAGAATGGAGGAGAAGGGATTGTGGCGTGACCATCCCCCCTGGGGGGTGATTTCTCGCTTTCTGTCTCTCTGTCTCGCTCTGTCTGGCAAGCGCACACGTCCTATAGTGAAAAACCTCTCAAAAAAAAAAGTGTTAACTGAAAAAAATAAAATAAAAAATAGATAAAATAATTGCATAGTATAATAGACTTAGCTCTCATTTCACTAGTAAACTCCCATTTCAGCTTATTCATTATAGTTTTACAGAGACATAGATATTTTTATGGTCTCTATCTAGACTAAATGAATTCCACATAACTATTGTTGTCAAGATTTGGGGTCTTGTGGGGGAGCTGGCAGGTGGTGTGGTGGTTAAAGCACTGGACTCCCACATGGCCAACAATGATTCAAATCCCAGACCTGGTGACATACTTTCTGACTTTTCTTCTCTTTTTCTTTCTCTCTCAGTCTACCTCTCTTTAGTGAATGCATGTGCACTATAGCAAACAAAATAATAAAAATAAATAAACTTAAATAATAATTTAAAAAGAGAGTTGGGGTCTAGGAGCCAGAGAGTGGTATAGACAAAAAACATGATGCTCTGTATGGCTGACCTACTTGGGAAGGTTCCAGGTTTGAATCTGGAGACCTCGCTGACTATGCTGAACACATATGTGCCCATGATCCAGGGCTGGCTGGGGATGGGAGTGGGATGTGGAGTCAGGATCCTGTTTGGGGTGATATTTCTCTTTCTTTCTCTCTCTCTGGGAGAGTTTAAACTTATTTACCTCACCAGGAAGCAATGAAAAATTATTTCATTTTTACAAGCTTACCTATCAAAATATGATTTCTTTTAAAAAATAGTTTGCAGTTTTATTTTTGTTCTAAATAAGAAAGCAGTATAGTACATGTGACTCACTGTTATGACCACAGTCACTTTCAACTTTGATATCTCAATGATATTTCACATCTTTTCTCTTACCAATTTACATCCTTTTGAATGCAATTCTAGCGTGATGACTAGATAACCAAATAATTTTCTTTAATACTTCTTTTAGGCAGTGTTTTATCACATTGTCTATTGTATCATCTCTGTCTTCCATTTTTATTAACCAAAATGTAACTCTTGAGAAGTTGTTCATATCAGATTACAAAGGCTCATCACAAAGACATGGAGTACACACACACACACACACACACACACACACATACACACACACACACATACATGCAGAACTCATGTAGTATAGAGCCATATATTAATCCCAAGAATTTCATTACACTAAAGAGACCTTCTATGTAGGAGGAATTGGGAGCACGTCTATGTGAATACACTTTCTTAGACTTCTCACTCTCCCTGAGGACCCCTTAGTTCTCGCCATGGCAGCTTGTCCTTGTTGGAATCTTAACAACCTACAAACCATTTCTGCTGTGCCATCACAGAGGTTCTTCTAACACACAAAGGTACCATGTGTTCCCCTATGCCCGGAATCTTATGGGATAGAAATCAAACCTTGTAGTGTATCCATAAAGGAGGGAATCTGCTCCTTTCACAGGACTGACATCAAAACTCCCTTGCTGGTAAAAGGGCCTTGATTTTCCTCCTGTGGTTTGCCTTTCTGCATTTCAAGCTGTGGTTCATGGTGCAACCCCCAAAAAGGCAATCTGTAGTTTTCATCAGGCCTGGAAATGGCACCTTGATTTTCCTCTTCTGATTGTTCCTTCAACAATGCATGTAGCTTCCCTAGGGCTGGAAACTAGGTTGGCTGTGTGATTCACAATAGTCAATCACTCTCTACCTTCTGGGAATTCAAATTTTGAGTCAAATAACAGAAGAATGGAAAACAGTTGGAGCTTTTGAATTCAGGCTCCCAGACTGTTCTTTATTTCTGCCTACCCCTTATCTCTGGTTAAATCCTTTCACTTTTTATTAAGCTCTTCCTGGGGATTAGGTTTTCAGCATTTTTTTTTTTTTAAAGAATTATCTTATTTAACTTCATTTATTTATTTAAATTCGACCAGGGAGAGACAGAGCTAGAGAGAGAGAGAGAAAGTGAGAGACAGAGAGAGGGAAAGTGAAAAACCAAGCCACCAGAGGTCTAGCATTTTGGGAGTCCAGAACCCTTAACCACCACACCACCCACCAGCCTCTTTAGCATTTTTTTGAGGGGGGTGGGGCAGATTTTCCCTGTCGTGATCATCCTGACTCAGTCTCCCAGCTGGGACTTCCATATCCAGACCCATATCCAGGGTCTTGTCTTGCTATATATGTTGCCAAGGCCAATTCTGGGCTCAGGATCCTCCTAGCTCAGCCTCCTGGGTCCTTGGGAATATAGGCACACACCATTGTACTCAGCCTTTAGGTTGAAGTAGGGCTCAAACTTGGGGTTCCCATATGGCCCCAGCTAGTGGGGCACCCAAACACAGTATGTTAATAACATGCACCACTGCCGTGGGCCAGGTCCTCAGCTATTACTTTGATTCTGAGAGATGCAGTGTATGATTCCAATTCATTTCACTGTTGTTCAGAGTCAGTTGCTAAGGCTGGTTATCAAAGGGTCCAATTAATCCAGAGTTCATGGTGGGCACATGGTCTACCTCTTTTGCTTTATTCCTAATCATCGTAAGCTCCTCTGGTAGTTCTTGCTCATCTCTACCCACCTCTACCCACATTCCTTCTTTCTTTCTTTCTTTCTTTCTTTCTTTCTTTCTTTCTTTCTTTCTTTCTTTCTTTCTTTCCTTCCTTCCTTCCTTCCTTCCTTCCTTCCTTCCTTCCTTCCTTCCTTCCTTATTTATTTATTTGCTAGTGAGTACATGCACTTACCAGAGAGAGGAAAGAGAGAAAATGTTCACACCACAGCTCCTTCTCTATCTCTACCGCCTTTCGGGATTTTGGGAACACATACATACCTTGTGTATTCTTCAAGTTGCTAGCGCAGGAGTAGAACTATACACTCGGCCATGAGGAATCCAACCACTTTAACCACCAGGTCACAGAGCCAGACCCGATCCTTACCCCTATTTAATTGGTTAATCATGCCTGGAATGTTTTTCTTGGCTGTCTCTCTCTCTCTCTCTTTTTTTCCCAAGTCCTGAGCTATTATCTTATCCTATCAGGACTCTTTTCCTGGGATGCATTGCTTCCTGGAGAGAGACAAAGAGAAACGAGAGAGGGAGAGTGAGAAATCACCTCCCACAAACACCAAGGAAGGATGGCCATACCCCAATCCCTTCTTCTCCATTCTCCTGAGATTTTGGACATGCATGCACACCCACCTGGCATGATTTTCAAGCCTCTGGGTCTGGGACTCAAACTGTAGTTGAACATGTGGGAGTCCAGCTCCTTAACCAGCAGGCCGCCTGCTGGTCCCCAAGATTTTTTTCAAGAGATATTTTTGCTATAGGGTATGTGAGCTCACCAGAGAGACAGAAAGACAGAAAGCAAGAAATCACCTTCCAGGAGGATGGCCATACTGCAATCCCTTCTCCTCTATTCTTTTCTAGGGATTTTGGGTATGTATACACACATGCCTGGTGTGAGTTTTAAGCCACTGGATTCAGAAATCAAACCTCAGTCAACTACATGGGAGTCCAGCGATATAACCATTATGCCTGCCATCTGCTGGTCCCATCCCAAGAATTTTTTATTTTTTGAAGAATTATTTATTTATTTAATTACATTTGTTACCATTATTATTTTTTAATTTGACCAGAGAAAGACACAGAGAGAGAAAGGGACAGTGAGAAAGAAAGCTGCCAGGTTCAGGACTTGAACTCAGTCACTCATATAGGAGTCCAGCACCCCAACCACCATGCCACCTGCTGGCCCCAGGCTTATTTTTAAAAGCCAGAAAATTACTATATGTTAGAAAGCTCAGATAGTCTTTTTTTTTTTTTTTTTACTAATTTTGGTTTTGTCCTTCATGTGTAGGAAACACCAACGTATCAGAACAAGTCAAGAGATGTTGGCTGACATTCTTTGTTTGACAATAATATATAAGTCTGGCTACTGATCATATTCAGAGGTATCACATTATTTTATTATCTCAACTGCAGTACTTTTAAAAGAGAAAATGATAACACACATGCTAGGGTAACCGAAATAAACTAGACTTGGTGGCCAGCAGGTGGCATAGTGGTTAAGGCACTGGACTCCCACAGGGTTGACTGCTGTTTGAATTCTGGACCCGGTGGCTTGAAAATCATGCCAGGCAGGTGTGTGTGCATGCTGAAAACCCCAGGAAGTGAATGAAGGAGAAGGGATTGTGGTACGGCCATTGTCCCTAAGGGGTGATTTCTCACTTTCCTTCTCACTGTCTTTTTCTGGTCAGTACATATTCCCTATGGCAAATAACTTCAAAAAATAAATAAAATACTGCACCTGGATTTTTTGCATCATCTTTGTACTATAATTAACTACCTAGGGCAATGACAAATCAAGTGAAGTCAACATTTCGATGATCATTGTGTTGGTGTTACAGTGTGCCCTGAAACACACCTCACTGTGCAACAGATAATGTAACAGGAAATTTCTTCAAGTGTAATTTCTGTCTTGCTTTATTTTTAAGTTCAGAATCTGTCTGGATTATTAAAAAGACAAGAGTGAAACTATTCTCTCCACCACCTTTTCCTTTGGCCCAGCCACTGAAGATTATTTGGGAATCTTTTGATTTGAAAGCACGAAGAATATGGCTTGGTAGTGTCTATGTTCAAGTTACTTTACTTCCTTGGACATACAAAATATGCTTGGATTTGGGATCATTATCTTTCATTTCTATTAGCTTACAGTGACATTGCTGGTGGACAGAGTAAAGATTGATCCTGCATTTCAGCCTGCTCCATCAGTTATTAATCACAACTGAGATGTCTTTAGGATACCCAAAGCCATGAACTCATACTACCAAGTGCTTAAGTAAAAATGCTTTAAGCATCTCCTCCCCTCCAGACTCCTTA
>NW_006159867.1:5413028-5438391 GCF_000334495.1 Tupaia belangeri chinensis | reverse complement strand
TCATATTCCTGACCTTGTTTTGAATGAAGTCTGTGAAAAAAAAAAATGGATATTTGACATTGACTCTAACCTCTGTCCAAATTCTGTGCTTGAAGACACGTGTCTGAGAGTATTCTGATGAACTTTGCATTGGCATTAAAAAATCCACTAGACTCTACACTACTCCCAAGAGGGACTCTGCCATTGGGGCTTAAATCTAATTTGGCTGTCACAAAATATAGAATAAATTTAGAGATTAAAAAAATAGATATCTTCAACTCTCTGGTTAGCAATAATATTGTCTCCGATTAGCAATCATCCTTCTTCAGGCATATGCAATAGGACCCTGGAGGAAATTCTTGTAATCCTTGAAGAAAATAAATGTAACTAGCCCAATAATATTGGAAGATAACACAGTGCTATAGGGTTGGATAACACAGCAGGTGTACTTATCTTTTGAAGGCCAGTGGAGGAGAAAAATAAGAGCATGAACAGCAGTGAAAGTAAACTCCTCTGCAGATAGGAGTCTGGGAAACCTCATATATGACCCTGGTGAAGAGGAAACTTGATTGACATGATCATTGAGGTGGCATGTGACTTCTGGATACTGGTAGAAAAAAATCAAAAAGAACAGTCAGTGGGTAACCTGGCAATGGTAGAAAGAAAAAAAAAATCGTGGATTTGCTCAAGAAGAGCTGAGAGTACATCTAGATGCTCTAAAGATTTGGCATATACCATGCAGGTGTGGGAAACCTGGGAGACTGAAAATCAAGGCAATTACTTCATATAGAAGTAATTAACTGAAGAAAGCAATAATGCTGCAATGGCTGTTATGAATAAATAGCTTCTGAATAGTGAGACTCCCTAATAATTCTGTGACTCCCTCTTTGATATTGATATGAGTTCTATATATTCGTCTTGTCAAATAGACATTTGTAATTTCTTACCATGATGCCAAGTTAAAAGTTAATATGTAAAACATATTTGAAAGCTATGTGGGACTAGTAGATGGCATAATGGTTGCACACTGGACTCCCATGTAGTTGACCACAGTTCAAGTCCCAGACCCAGCGGCTTGAAACTCACACCAGGCACATGTGCATGCATGCCAAAGATCCCAAGAGAAAAATGAAGGAGAAGGGATTGCAGCATGGTCATTTCCCCTGGGGGTTGGTTTCTTGTTTTCTCTCTCTCCTCTGTCTCTCTCTCTGTCTCTCTGATGAATGTATGTGCCCTGTATCAAATATCTCTCTTAAAATAAAAAAAAAAAACTTATTCACTATTGAGGCTGCTTTTCTCACTTTCTCTCTCTCTTCTTCTCTGTTCAAATTAGGATGAATAAATAAAGTCGAATAAAAATATTTCTTAAAAATTGTAATAAAAAAAAGGGACTAGCAGCGTAATGGCTATGTCGCTGGACTCCCATGTAGTCGACCACGGTTTGCATCCTGGACCCGGTGGCTTAAAACTCACGCCGGGCACATGCGTGTGCGTGCCCAAGATCCCAAGAGGAGAATGGAGGAGAAGGGATTGCGGCGTGACCATCCCCCCTGGGGGGTGATTTCTCGCTTTCTGTCTCTATGTCTCTCTCTGTCTGTCTGGCGAGTGCACACGCCCTATAGCAAAATTATTAAAAAAAAAATAAAAGAAGGAAAAAGACCAGATCCTGGAGAGTCTTCTAATCTGTGATAAGGTATTTGACTTTGGGCCCTTCACAATGGAAAGCTATCAGACTATGGACAAACTGGAGGCAGACAGGCTTTCTTTCCTCCTTTTAATTTTATGTATTTGTTTTTTAATGCCCATCCCCAGAAGAGTATGTGGTATATAGATGAGCTATAGATTTTTGTTTACTTAATTTTGTTATTTGGTTTTAGTGACTGAAGAAATAACTAGAACAAAGTATTTATGGGACTGACACCACAAGGTGTGTATCTTAAGTCAATCTATTTGGCAGTAAGCTATAAGATCTTGTAGCAATTATAACTTATTTTTGCATATCTATCTGAGAATTAGGACAATAAACTTAGATTTTCTGCAAATGACAGTTCAAGTTTGGGCTATAGCAGAATAGGAAGTGTTAGGTCGAGGAATGGAGAAAATAAATAAAAAGCCAGTTATCTTGTGAGATATTGCAAAATTCTGGATTGAGATAATGCCAGTAAAGTAAACGAAAGAGGAGGGACTTGTCTAATAAAGAAATGACAGTTGGTAATATGTTGGAAATGGGATCATGAGGGAGAAAGAGAAGCAGGACAACTCAAATTTACTGACCAAAGTGACTGAACCATTGGAATGTCACCAAATAATGTACAGGTTGCAGAGGGCACGAAAGGGCTGTAGAGAAGTAAAGTTAGGACATGTATTGAAATGAGTAATGCTTACTCTGTACCTGAATTCAAAATCAAATCTTTATTTGGTCTGCCTGAGTGGAAATCAGATATTGGGATTGAATTGTATTCTATTCTTTTTATTTTTAATTTACCAGAAGGCAAGTGTACTTGCTAGACAGAGAGAGGGGGAGAGAGAGAAAGCACCCCCTAATGGGGTGTGGTTATGCAGCAATCCCTTCTGTATTTCTCCATCCTGTCAGAATTTGGGGCATGTACACACATGCACCTGGTATGCATTTCAAACGGCTAGGGGCAGGATTTGAAGCACAGTTGATCACAAATAGGCTATGGGGCCAACTCAGTATTTATTTGTTTAACCCTGGAAAATCCCGGCTTTTGTTAGAAGGTATCAACATGTAAAGGACAACCTGGCCACTTTGAATTTTAGTTATAACTTGTGGCTTAACTTAGAGACTTCATTTATGTGGGACTGGTCATCTATCTGCCAATAATCTCTGTTTTCTGAAAATTGGCAGATATATCACCAAGTCAAGAAACATGGACTCTGGGGACCAGCAGTTGGTGTAATGGCTATGTCGCTGGACTCCCATGTAGTCGACCACGGTTCGAGTCCCAGACCTGGTAGCTTAAACTCATGCATGTGCATGCATGCCCAAGATCCTGAGAGGAGAATGGAGGAGAAGGGATTGCAGCATGGTCATCCCCCCGAAGGGTAATTTCTCACTTTCTATCTCTCTGTCTTTTGGGTAAGCATACGCACCCTATAGCAAAAACCTCTCAAAAAAGAAAAAAGAAAAAGAAAAGAAGAAAAAAAAAAAGAGAGAAAGAAATGTGGACTTTGTACTTTCATAAATAAAATAATTAAACAAGCTCTCCACAAAAGTGCTAGAAATGATTAAGTATTTAATTCCTTAAACTGATTTCTAGTTTGTGCACTTACTTTTCCATTCAATACAGTTTCTTTAGGAGTTGAACTTCTGTATGCCTGATATGCCCCTCAGACAATTTCTCTGAGAGTTCTCTCTCTGTGTTTTGAACTGCTTTGTAATTACAGTGAAGATTCAAGCTTATAAACAACTTTAGAGTTCTTCTGTCAAGAGTTTGGTGGCATTGTAAGAATTCAAGGAGAAGAGGAGAAAAGGACACAAAAGATTCAATGAAAGGATTAGAAGACAAAGTTTAGCAGAAAAATGTTAAGTACTTTGAACAGACAGGAGTAACTTCAGACAACTTAGAAATGCATTGCTGGGGAACCAGAAGTGTTATTCAGACAATACTGAAAGAGAGGCTGCCACTCAAGCTTGGCAGTTATTTTCTCTATTTTTGTAAGGATTTGCTTGGATTTTTTTTTGTACTAACGTAATAATATCACATTAAAACCATTAGTCACACTTTATGTAGGCATTTACGGATGAAATATAAAGAAATTATTCTGATTTATGTAGACATTTATAGCTAAAAACAACAACAACAAAAAAGTGCCCGGTTACTAAAGAAGCACAACACAGAGCTGAATAACTTAAATTTGCATTATAATTTTCAATAAACATGAATTTTTGCATAGGAATAGACTTTGAATCAGTAGCAATTATATTTTATTTTTGCATATTTGTCTGAGAAATAGCATAATAAATGTAGATCTTAACATTTCTATGAATAACAACTCAAGTTTGTGTGCTATAGCAGAATAGTAATAATCGTATCAGTGACAACAAAAAAGGACTTTGGGACCTAGCAATAAACATACTATAATGAGTTGCATTTAGGAGAAATACTTCTGAGATTCAGGGAGTCTTATTGTTGTCAAAGCACTAAATATTTGAAATAAATGATGCCATTACTTTTCCTTACACAGATCTACAGGACTGTGTATATAATTGTTAATAGAATATATGGTCATATAGCTCATTATAAGAGAAGTAACCTTATTTTAGATTTTGTCTTGGTATAAATTCTTCTCTTGTTTTATTTTAATCTTCTACAGTAATGGAAAGTTGACTTACTTTTTTTTTGGCATTTCAGGCCCATTTGTATGTCTGATAGATATTAAAGATATTTTTTCTTAGAAAATGCTCATATGCACAATATATTGCTTAAAATTTACAATAGAACATAGAACTTCCTGAATCTACCTAAAGAACCCGGCCAAGAATTTTTGAATTATTTATTTTCTTTTAAGGATTCTAATTTCCCTCAGTAGTTTATTTCAAACAGTTTACAGACATCTCACCCAAAATATCTGTAATGTTCGTGTTTTACAGTCAGAGTGTGGGTGTGTTTATTAAAATGAGATTTGGGATGGTGTATGGCCAATCATAATGTTTTAGTTTATGTCATTCTATAGACTCCCCAGAGAGCATTTTTTTTTTTTTGAGAGGATTTTTCTCTATAGGGCACGTGCACTCGCCAGACAGACAGACAGAGACATAGAGACAGAAAGCGAGAAATCACCCCCCAGGGAGGATGGTCATGCCGCAATCCCTCCCAGAGGGCATTTTCAAACATGAAATGAAGTAAACATTTCCACATCTTCTTCTTATGGTCCCTTCCCCCAAAAATAAAATAAAATGATAAATAATGGTGACATACATGATTTCCAGAATCCTTTGGGCCATCACATCATCAAGGCCTTTTCATGAACTTTCATATCCGAAGTAGACCTTTGGTTCTCAAATTCAGCCTAAACAGAACTGGAATAGGTAAAATAGGCCAGAAGACCATGAGGAGCTTGGCATTGTCAAGAAACACAAAGATCAGCTGGTATGGCTGAAACATAATAGACAAATCCAAGAGTGCTCTGAGAACCTATCCCAAAAGTAGGTAAGGCCAGATCTTGTGCAACTTTATAAATCCACAAGCAATGATCTTGTGAATAAAATGTTTTAAAACCAAATTTTGTTCATTGCCTGGTTAGTTTTTGAGGTTTACACATTTTTCTATTCAATTTCTATGATTTGGAAGTCTTTTCCCTAAAACAAATAGTTTAATTAAATAATCTTTACGCTCACATGCAGACGAATGAAACTGGGCCACTATCTTTAGCTAAAAGACTAAAATAAACTCATAGTGAATTAAAGACCCCCAAACTATGAAATACTAGAAGTAAACATAGAGAAAATGTTCTATGATACCAGACTGGGCATAGACTTTTGGAATAAGACCTCAAAAGCACAGACCAAAATAAAAAAAAAAAAAAAAAAAAAAGAAATGGGATTATATCCAACTAAAGAGTTTCTGCCCAGCAAAAGAAATAATCAGTGTAGTGAAGAAATGACTTACACAAAATCAAAAACTAATAATTTATAAACTATACATTTGACAATGAAGTTAATATCCAGAATGTATGAGGAATTCTAGAAATTTAAAACTTCAAAAAAGAGAAATAATCCAATTCAAAAATAGGCAAAAGACCTTAATGAATATTTCTTGAAAGAAGACATGGAAATGGTTAACAGATACATGGCGAAGTGCTCAACATCATTCATCTTGGGGAAATGCTAATCAAAACCACAGCGAAACACCACTTACACTTGTTAGGACGACTATTATCAGAAAAATAAATAAATAAAAGATAACAAGTGCTGGAGAGGATGTGAAGAACAGGGAACCCCGTTAGTGGGAAAATAAATGATTAATAGTAGAGACATTATGGAAAATAGTATGGAAGTTTCTCCAAACCGAAAAACAGAACTACATTCTTCAGCAATCCTCCAACTAGATATTTATCCAGTGGAAATGAAATCAGTAGCTCATAGAGATAAAAGTCCTCCCATGTTGGTAGCAGCACTATTAACAATAGCCAAGATGTGCAAACAACCCCTGTTCTATGGCAGATAAATAGATAAAGAAATCGTGATGTATATATATACAGTGGAATAGTATTGAGCCATTAAAAAGAATAGAGATTAATGATTGTATTCAAGGTATCTTTTATTTTTACTATTTCATGTTTCTTTTATTTTTTTTTCCTATGAAAGAGAAGGAGAGAAAGACAGAGAAAGGGGGAAAGAGAGAGAACTAAGGGTCTTTATGTCACAATTCAGTCGTTCAGTCACTGTCTCAGCATGGATCATGGATGTAGACTCACGTGTGCACCATGAAATGTATGGGGAGACCTATGTATACAAAACCAGAACATCCTCCTTTGGGCCCATCATCACATGCCATTGCATTATCACCATACTGTCACACAAGCCTTCAAGCTGCTCTTCTAAACATAGTCTTTAATTATTAGTAATTTTTATTTTGTTCCATCATACTTGACAGGAAAGTTTTTGATTCTAGCTCTGGAGTAGAATGAAAGATCATGTTATTCCTTGATGAAAAACTGATAATGGCCTTTGGCGACCCTAGTTTCTCTTTCTTCTACCTTTCTTCACTGAATAAGGAGACAATTCTATAGTTCCCTACAGATAATGACTTTTATACAATTTACAAAAATGTAATACAATTGGAATAACTGTTATTTACTTACTAATGAGACCCATATAACATAAAACAAATAATTCCAAAAGGATTTCATGTATCTCAATTTTATTTATTTTTATTTATTTATTTATTTTTTTAAGACAGATTTTTGCTATAGAGAGCATGAGGTCACTAGAGAGATGGAGAGATCTCACCCCACCCCCAGGAGGCATGGCCATGCTGCAATCCCTTCTCCTCTGTTCTCCTCTCTGGATCCTGGGCACGCACACACATATGCCCAGTGGGAATTTTAAGCCTCTGGGTCTGGGACTTAAACTGTGGTTGACTATGTGGGAATCTAGTGACATAGCCATTATGCCATCTGCTGGTGCCCAACCTTATTCCTTTCCCATTTATTATTTATTTATTTATTTTAGTTTCACTATGCTCTCATTGGAAAGAGAGACAGAGAGATACAGAGAGAGAGAGAGATTGAAGCCACATGGGGAGCATCCCCGACCTTCAGGACATCTGAAGCACACATATGTGTGCCTGTGATCTTGGCTGGCTGTGGTTGGGAAGTGGTTGTCATGTGAAGACCCTTTTGGGGGTCTTTCTCTCTGTTTCTCTCTGTAAAGAAAAAAGCTAAAAAGAAAAGCCCATAGCTATTCCCTGAATATTACAGGAAATATCACTGTAAACCCTAGTGAGTTTCATGGCTTTTCTGCGGAGCCCTTCGGATATTCCACTGGTGCTACTTTTTCTCTCCCAAGCCTTATTCTGTGAGCACACAGGCACATGAGTGGACACCACATATGTACACACGTACACATGTACAGAGAGACACACCCACACAGATGCCAAGTGTGGAAGGACAAGACAAGATCACAAGCCAAGGCAGAAGTTGCCTCAGACCCAGGTGGGCTTGGCACAGATGTTCTTCAAGGCTTTGGCTGGTATTGCCTAATGAAATAAGCTATTTGGATGAAAAATGGTTACGTTTCTCCAGAAAAGCTCAACCTACACAGGCTTTTTGCGATCATCTTCCAACTAGGTTAGTATTATTATAACAGTTTTTTTTTTCTACTGTACTTTTAATAAATGTGTACTTATTTCTCCATTTGTATAATCTTGGTTATAAACATGTTATTTGCTTCATCGTTTAGAGGAGCAACCTGTTTGCAAGAAAATTAGGAATGTCAATTCATGTTTGGGTTGAGGTCAGTTTTCACAAATGACAAACTTTCTGGCAACAAATTTAGCAGCATAAAGCATGTCATCGAGAGGCAAGAACTGCCGCATCTGTCTTTAGTAGGAGTACTGAGTGGCTGTGCTGTCTATAGATACAGCAGCAAGAAACAAAACGTGAAAGACGGAATTAAAAAACAAAAGAGCAGCATGGTGTGGAACACTGGGTGTTATGGCAAACACACATTTGAGAGTATATCATTTTATGAGTTTAGGTAACATGCAAAGAATCTAGATTATTACTAATCATCACCTACACTCCAGTAGACACTAAGTATGGCTGTTGACAGTGGGAAACCCATGTAATATAGAATTGATGCTTGTAAAGAGACAAGAATAGGTAAGACACTGAAGCAAGTCCACAAAGCCAGAGACAAAATATACTTCAGATAAAATAGACTTGAAACACTAGACTGCACCCAGTGATTGAAATAATTAAGGTGGAACAATTGAGATGTAAAGGCGAAGGTGAATGCTCTTGCTGAAAGCAGTGTAGCCTTCATTCTCCCAGGCAGGGATGCATAGCTGTCTCTGTCCTGAGAGAGAAGGAGCTAGGTGCCAAACCTTCGCCTGGGGCTGCCTAGCAACCAGCTCTTCTAGGAAGGGCAAGGCATAAGTTAATCTCTTTGGTAAGCATTTGTAGCTATTAATTTAATTAGCAAAGCCAGCGTAGCATGAATCATCTTGGTGCAATAGCAAAATATTAATGAAGATTTTGAAATTCTCACCTTCAATAGGCACATCGGAGACTGTTCCCCTGTCACAATGGGCCAGGGGAAATTTAGAAAAAAAAAAATAGTAAAAGTAATGCAGACAACTTTCTCCTTTGCAGTGAGGTCCTGTGAGGTTCTGGAAAAGAGCACAATTAAATTTTCTTCATCTATTCACATTACAAGGGAACTTATTATCCATCTTTGAAAGTGGAGACTAAATGAGGTTTTTCTACCTCTTAAATTCTGTGAATCCCAAGCACCCTTTCCATATCTTCGTTTTAATTATACCATTCCTTAGAAGACCCGTGGATTTGCCAAGATAACTGTCTTCAAGGCAAACTGTATTGGATACCTTTCAAAGGCTATAAATGCTCCTCTTGTGAGCGGACTAGAAGGGTAGCTGTTCTGTGATAAGAAGTGTTGTATGGCTTTGACTCTGAGGCTGAATGTTCTATCCCCACAGGCTCCTGCCTGGACCTCTCCATTTCAATTTAATAAAAGACAGTTGTATTTCAGATGTTTCACAAAGTCAAGTTCCACCAAAGGCATATCACCTAGTATTTTATGTACTTTCTAACAACTTTTTCCTCTGGCAAAATGCTTTAATGGGGTACTGGATCTTGACCTCGAAAATAGCACTGTGTTAAAGCTTCATGTTGTCACAAGCTTTAATGAAGATACAGTGGAAAAAAATTAAAACCTCCTCTATCCTTGTTTTGCTCGTCTTTTACTCTTTTCTAATAAAAGAATAGAATTCAACCATATTCTAGTTTCTGCAAAGTAAAACAGTAATTCTCTCATATTTTTCTCTGGCTACTACTGTGAGAATGATCCTGTTCCATTTTATAAGAGGATCTAAAGTCGGAAATTAGTTCTGTACGATACCTGTGAACTGATTATGAACGAGGTCAGGGATGTTAAATGCCTGGAGAAAAATCATAAATCCAAAGAAAAGGAAAAACAGCTAGTATAGTAGCATAGATGGTTATTTAAAATCATAGTCAATGCATCACCGTGAAATGTACCTTGTTCATAGACAGGAAGCAAATATGTTTGTGTGTTTATGTGTGTGTGTGTGTGTGTCTCCTAATCCTAACTCCACAGAAATGGTTAAATAGTACATACACATAGGAACAGAGTTACTTAGTCACAACTAACTTGCCTGGTTTTGATTTTTATTTACTGACAATAAATAAGAAAAGAAGCAGAAGCATAGAGTCAAATAATTCACTGTTTTCAAGCACTTACTTAGCTAAAGGGACAATCAAGTCAACCGACAGTCTCAAATTGTGAAGAAATAAAATTTGTATCTAGAGATGTGTGTTTTAGACCATTTAATATATTAGTTTTTGAAGTGTGTTTTTGGACCAGTGGTATCAATATCACGCGGGAAATGCAGATTGGGCCCCTTGCCATACCTAAGGAATCAGAAACTCTACGGGTAGGGCCAGGAAATCTGTGATTCAAGAAGCTCTCCAGATACTTCTGGTACTTATTAAAGTTGGAGAAGCACTGCTTTCATATGTCCTGCAATATATACCATGCGTCTGTCCACTAAAGTGTTCTTTTCTCCCATTTCCTGGCGACCGTCGCAAATAGATCAAGCCTGTGGGGATCGTTATTTGGACAGGTTGGTTTTAGATGTATTGAAAAGTACTGTTCTTATGTTACTTTTCTATTAGTGGAATTCTTTTTTCTTTTCTTTTTAGAGAGATTTTTGCTACAGGACATGTGTGCTTGCTGGAGACACACAGTGAAAGACAGAGAGCCAGAAAGTGAGAAATCATTTCCCAGGAAGATGGCCACACCACAGTCCCTTCTCCTTCATTCACTCACAATTCTGGGCATACACACACTCATGCCTGGCATGAGTTTCAGGCAGCCAGATCTGGAACTCAAACTGTAGTCAGCCATGTGAGAATCCAACACATTAATCACTATACCACCTGCTGGCCCTGGGATTTTTCTTTTTTTCAATTTACATTTCCTCATATTCACAAGACACTAGAAAAAATAAAATATGAGAAAAGGTGACAGAAAAACTGACATAGTACACAGAGATAACCAGCAAACATTTTGTTAAATAATGTGCTAGATGCAACTCTGTGTATGTAAACATATACATGTATTATATGATTCATGGAACTTTGGATAGGGAAGAGATTTTATTTTATGATTTGCCAAAATATACATATTCAAAGAATTCAGTGTGTAAACTGAAGACATCTCAGTAGCATTCAATGTGAACACTGATTTTTCTTTTTTTCCTTGCATTACATCAGTGATATAGGGTCTTTGAGCCTGGGCTGTATCTTATAAACTGCCTTATATGGGGACTCAGGCTCAAGTGCCTCTGTCTGGAACTTGCTATTCTTATGGCCAAAAGCAGAAACACAAAATGATCCACAGAGCAGGTGTGAAACTTCTGTTAAGTAGTACACACTGTCTCCAATCCTATTCCATCCACTGGAATGGAATAGGAGTCTCAAAGCCATGGCTGATAATGAATCCAGGGAGAATTTCTCCCCTAGGAAAAACTGTAGCAAGTCATAAGGGCAAGATGATAAAGCATAGATCAGTAGTGGGAAGAAACTTGCTTCTTAGGGACAGTAACACAATCTGACACAGGTATGTGTGTCCTTTTTAAAAAAAAAATTGAAAGATCTGATGTCATTATTATCTTCATTCTTTGTGCTTTAGATTGTCTGCAGATATTATTTAGGTTAGTCAACATCTTAGTTTTCTTCCCTCATTATATTCAGCCAGGTGCTTCAATGAATTGAACTGCTTTCTTCTCTTCACCATCAAGTCACTGTTCTCTTCTAGATTGTCCTTATCCCAAAGCCAGCTGTCATCCTCCAGCTACAAGCAGCTGGACTTTAATACTGACTTTTAAATAGTCAGTAGTATTGCGATCAATAGTGATTACTGATTCAATGTTTTACTCCAAAATTGGCTTTATAAATTCCATAAGGACAGGGAAATAGCTGATTTTTCTCACATTGTATCTCTAAATGAGGTATGGATATAATGATATTGCCATACATATACACTAAAGACAGAATGACAATGTGATTGTTTCATTCATTAGTTAAGGTTAAAGTTATTAGTTAAGGTGCTGGACTTCATGTGGTCATCTGTTCAAGTCCTAGACCTGGCAGCTTGCTTTCTCACTTTCCTTCTCTCTCTCTCTGGTGAGTGCACATGCCCTATGGCAAATTTTAAATAATAGTAATAAATAAAATAAAATAAATAATTCCTTTAAAAATATTAAATCCATATTCTTTAATGTATTAACTTCATGCCTTAAGCAATGTTTTATGTTCTATATAAAGGACAACATAAGTTATACACTTACACTTTCTTCTCCAGCTATCCTTGCATTTGTTTCAATGCATTTATTTATTTTTATTTCATAGTATTTTATTCAAGAACTTTGAAATTTACATTCCATAATATACATAAAATTACTAAGGATTTAGATTAGATCATTGACTACAGAGACCTAATGCTTGCTGTTGGTCTTCTATAATACATATTCCTAATTGTGTCTTCTTTATTTTGGGATGTCTCTGGATTAGTACTAGATTACATAGTAAATGCGGCTTTGTCCTAGCCATGGTGGTCCAGTAAGAACACGGCAGTCTGCAGTGGTGTAGGTCAAATAGAAGGTCAGATTCAGTTCCCAGGCTGACTGGTACATTGCCATACGTACTTCCTGTGATCTCAGCTGACCAGGGAGGCTGGTCAGAAGAGTGGTGGAAGAATGGTGGCATGCAACCCTATTGAAGGTCCTTGTCTTTCTCTTCCTCTGTCTCTCTTTCGTGAAAGAAATGAATAAGCTGTAAATTTTGTACATTTAAAATGATTAGGGCTTTGTGAGAAGGGTAAATATAAGATAGCACTCCTAAGATAGAACGCGTATCTTGACAGACAAGTCACCATATTTATAAGAACTTCTTTATGTTAATTTTATGGTTGAGCTATAACATTCAGGCATGTTCTTTCTTAGGCAAATTACATATTTATTCTTTTTTTTCCCCTTTTCCTTTTTATATCAGTTGTTAAAATGCTTTATGTCTCTGGGGTTAATACAAAGATCTTTATCTAAAATACCAGACCTCTATCTATTTCTAATGCTTGCCTGGTTGATATAGGGTGAATTTTCAGGACTCATATTTGACCCCATGATTCCCTTTCATACCAAATGAGTTACAAATTATTTATAATTGCTCTTAGTATAAAGACTAAGTCTTTCATATGCCTATATATGATCTGATCCCAACTAGACTCTCCTTCACAAATTTGCCAAGAGCAAACATAAACATTTCTGTCCCCTGTTGCTTAAAAGAGCCAAGATATATTACTTTTAACCAATATATTTCTATAACAGAGATGTTATTTTCATCAGGCCAAACTAAGGTCTAAGAATTTCGCTAAGATTGAAATTCCCTAAACAAATACAGCCTCATCTCTCACTACCACTCTTTTCAACATTTGTATGGGCACAGATGTGAGCATTCAAGAAAAAGGGGAATCAAAGTTTGTTTTGCTGTTGAGGTGACAAGAATCAAACCCTAACCCCAGTGGCTCTAACCAATCTGCTTTATTCATGCTCTCAGTAATGCTAGAGGCTGTGTGATCTGAGATACTGCAGAGGTTGCTTCAACAATTGGTAAACAAGACAGAAGTTGTGAGTTTAAGAGAGTTTCAGGAAGCTTGGAGTTGGCTGTTAAGGTTCAGTATTGGTTAATGCCATCATCTGTAATGGGAACTAGAAGCAGAATAGGATTTCAATATGACATTTATCATACAAAAATAGAGAGGCTAGGAGAATGGGAAACAGTCCTTCTTATTAATTTCTACAGAAAAAAAAGTCCCTTTAATCCTTTCTATTTTAAAGCAAATTGCTTTATTTGCTAATTCTTATTTACTTATTTTCTAGTAATTAGATATTTGTGTGGTAATTGACAAAGATCTAATTTTGTATTTGTCATAGGCAAGGTAAGAAGTTAATTTTTCCCTAATCATTATATGTAGATTACTTTAATGTTTTATTATAGCTATAATTTGGAAACAGAAGGTGTTTCTCTTAATGCAAAGGTTCATTGCTAAGGCAAAGATCCAGGTAGTTGTGTGGTGCTTGATATTAGTAACTTGAATGTCTTGCGTGTGAGTGTGTGTGTATGCATATGCATGTGTGTCATCATTGAAAATAGCTTAGTCAAATAATTACCAGGAAACTTGACTCGAAACGGCTAAAATGAGGACATTATCTCCAAGTCTAGAAGTAGAATAGTTCCAGACTCACACCTTTTATATGCTGTTCTATCAGCTCTTCCTTTAGTTGTATCCTGTTTGTTTGTTTTTGTTTTGTTTTGTTTTTAGACTGCCTTTCTCATTGTCACAAAATAGCTATTAGTAGAATACAAGGCATTGGGTTTCTTTGCTCACTTGAGGAACAAGGAAGAGAAAAATCTGCTCAGAAACCATAGAATATGAATTCTACTCACTGTCATTGGTCCAAATGAGATGAAGTGCCCATATAAGAATTATCAGAAAATACTATGCGTTGATTATGGTTAGCCAAGATTGCTTAACCAATCATTGGCTAAAGAGCCAGGACACTTATGATTGACTTATACTAGTAGAATCCCACTCCTGGATTTGGCAATGGGATTAGCTTCTGGTTTGTCTTCTTCTGTTTTTTAAAAATTATTTAATTTTATTTATCATTATTATTATCATTATTATTATTTTCTAATTTGCTAGGAGCACACACATTTACCAAAGAGAGACAGAAAGAGAGAGAGAGAAAGTGAGAAAACAAACCACCAGGTCTGGGACTCAAACTACAGTTGGCCAAGTGGGGAGTCCAACACCTTTACCACCATGCCATCTGCTGGCTCTAGGATCAGCTTCTTCTACGTCATGGGGGGCTACTTAGGAATGGGTGACTTCTGAAAAAAACTGGGACTTTAGGGAATATTGTTCACTGTGAAGGCAGCAGATAATGTCTTCTAAAGAGAAAGTGTGTATCTCATTTAAAAGAGACTTCTGAGAACCAAAAGAGAAGTGACTGGAAGTTCATTTTCTAGTATCTTACAGAAGATTGGTTCAAATGTACCTAGAAACATGGCTTCAGTAGTGCCTAAATTCTGGATTTAAGTTAAATCTATCACTCACTTATTTACTGAGACTGACCATATTATTCTTCAGTAAAATGGGGAAACAATACTGCTATCCACCTAGGATTTTCTTTTCCTAGTTTAATTTTTTGTTTTTAGAGATATTTTTGCCACAGGAAACCTGTGCTTGCTGGAGAGACAGAGAGACAGAAAATGAGAACCACCCCCCCCCCAGGCCAATGGCAGTCCCTTTTCCTCCACCTACCCTGCCCATCACACCACTGGATGGCCCACATGTTTATCTTTGATTAGACATAATGTGGATCTGTGTTGGCTTGTGAACAGTGTGAACAAATTATCTTTGGCCTTGTTTAGCTGGCTGATCTTTAAAACTTACCTTTAAATTTAGGGGTTGAGGACTGGATGTGCCTGGTTGTTCATTTGTTCTTTCTTTCCCTTCCTTCCTTCCTTCCTTTCTCTCTCTCTCTCTCTTTTCTTTCTCTCTCTCTCTTTCATAATTTTGCACCTGATACCACCCTACCTGATCTGTTGAATAATTATCTTGTTAAACTCATCCTGAAACACACATTTTAAGATTACCCAGTCATATGGTGCAGCTAGTGGATATTCAGTCTAGTAGGTAGATTTGTGTTTTAAATAGTTTTTTAAGGCTTTTCCATAGCACTTGTATATTCGCTGGAGAGAGACAGAGAAAGAGAAAGTAAGAAATCAATCCCCAGGAGGAATGGTCATGTCATAATCCTCTTCCTCCATTCTCCTCTCAGGAATTTGGGCATTCATGCACACGCACCCAGTGTGATTTTCAAGCTGCCAGATCCAGAACTCAAACCACGTTTGGCCATGTGGGAATCCAGTGCCCTAACACTATGCCACCTGCTGACACAACTCAGACACATTTTTATTAATGACAGTAGGAACCGTTAAAATCAACTCATTTTTGTCAATGAAAAATAAATTTGTTTATTCCTGTAGCATAAAAATTCATGGTTTGGGATTTGAGAAATTCTTGGAAAGCATGTTCTGCATCCTGCTGATTGTAGAACCATTTTTCCCTTCAAAAAATTATCAAGATGCTTGAAGAAGTGGTAGTGGGATGGTGAGAGGTTAGGTGAATATTGTGGATGAGGCAAAACTTCAACTTTTGAAGCATTGGTTGTGCAATGTGAGGTCAGGCATTGTTGAGGAGAAGTAAGTGTGAAACTGCAATTATTTTTGCACCAACCTAATTCTTGTAGTGGAAATAAAGAATAGCTTAGAGGACATTTAGAGTTTTTCTCTGGAATTCACCTTTATTTCATTCATTCCCCAGTTATTAATGGTGTGATATATCAGCTAGGTGTGTTTTCAGGAGATAACAGCATGCTGATGAATAATAGCTTAAATAATTGCATTTTGTTATTTTCATTACTTAATAATAAATAATTCAGAGGAGGGCAGATTAGTTCATCTGTTATATGATGTCATCGCAGATATCTATTTATTTTCTTTTTTTTTTTCATCATAATTGGAAAATGCTCCAACAGAAAATTAGAATATTTTCTGGAGAAACTGAATGGCCTAATCTGTAAGAATACATCCACAGGTATTGAAATTTTATGGTCTACCAATGAAATATGTAGACATCTGCTCAATTAAAAAACTATTGGAAAATTCAGTTTACACACATAGAATTCATTTTTAAATATGATATATTACTGGACATTTGAGTCTACAATGTAAGTTTAAAAAGACCTACATACACTGTGATTGAGTTTGGTATTTCTTAGGTTGGCATTCAATTTTTTGTTAATATATGTATAGTTACTACACACATTCATTTGTACACATTATACATTTTACAGTGAAAAACATATTTAACAAGAAACAGAGGGCCAGCAGATGTCACGCAGGTTAAGGCAACTGGATCCCATGTAGCCGACTGAGCAGTTTGAGTCTTGGACATGGTAGCTTAAAAATTGCAATGGGCACATGTGCATGTGTGCTCAAAATCCCAAGGGTAGAAGAGAAGAGAAGGGAGTATGGTGTGGCCATCCCCCTGCCCCTGGGGATGATTTCTCTCTCTCTCTCTCTCTCTCTCTCTCTACTTTTTCTGGTGAGCATACACACACCCTTATAGCAAACAAAACAAAACAAAACAACAAAACCACAGTTGGAAGGAGGAATAAGGAAAAGAGGCTAGCATCAGCACCCATTCTTTTCTACATGAGGAGACCATGTTTCATGACAGTGAGGCTATAGGACAGAATCAGTGGCTTTGCCATCTTCTGTGAAGAAAGCTGGTGGAAAATAAGAGCATTGAAACTGATTTCATATGAACTAAACCACAGCAGTGTCTATCAGATTCCTAACTTGCTTGCCCTCCAAGTTATGAAGTCTGAAGCCATCCCAACCAGACTGCTAACTTAGTAGTTCCTGCAACCCAGAAAATGTTATTCTAGGTCATGTTCTCGTGAATTCTGTTCTCTTTGCCTAGAATTTCCCTCACAGCTATTTCCACTTGTGGAATTAGTTCAACCTTCATATCTGAGGTGACATGTCAACCCCCCACTCCCCGCACTTATCCTAATTTCACTCATTCCTCTTGGTTAGAATTTCCCTCTTTCTTCTCTGACCCATTATGGCATTTTAAACCTTATCTGTTACAATGTTTTATGTCTGGATATATATTAAGGTGATTTCTCTAATTTATTGCCATACCCACTAGAATGCAAGATCTAAAAAGACATTGGTCTTTTTTTTTCTGCTTATCTCTTCCAAAGCACATAGCAAAGTGTTTGGCACATAGTAAATGCTTTTTGTTTGTTTGTTTGTTTGTTTCCAAAAACATTGTTCAATTCGATATATTTTACTCAACCAGACATTTCATTCCTATTTAACACCACTTCTTGGAAAAGAAGTGTAAAAAACATAAGTATATATTTGTAATGCTTCTATGAACACTTAGTTTAAATATATCCACTTAGATCCTTTTATGTATATATTTATATGTGTATATATACGTATATATGTACATACATATATTAATATGAGAAGTCTATCCTTGCATAATTCTAAGCACTTGTTACTGAAGAGACTCTTTAGGAGAGTGGATGATTTACAAAAGGAAACATCAATTTGGTTCATCCTTTTTTGCGCTGTCTCAGGGTGACTACGCTTGAGCAGGTGGAGGGCCTGCTGATTGGGGGTTCACAGAGTTCTTCACTGACATGGAAGTCAGTGGTATTATGTAGTGACTGCGTCTGCAGATGATAAATAACGCCAGACTCCATGCTGCCTTTATATGTCTTTCTGGAACACAGACTAACCTTTAAAGCCATAAGGCGCACTTTCCCTCCATCTACCGGCTGGCTGCTAACAATGGGGTTGGGTCCCTTGTGTTCAGCTGAGCTAGCTGAATTCTAAAGTTCAGAGGAAAGAGATGGGGCTTCTTGCTTTCATGCTGCATTCCACTTTTTAAAATCTGTACGGAGTTACATCTTGGAGTTCTGTGACTCGTTACACAATGCTGAGCATTCAGTGCTCAGGTTAAGGTAAACACAATCCTTTATAATCCTTTCCCAATCCTTTTTGATTAAATACTGCTCCACAACTCTGTCTAAGTGAGAGCAGAGGGGCCAGAAAAGCTGCTTCAGCTTAATTGTTGTTGGCATTCTTTCTCACATGGGGCCTTGATGGGATGTTTTACTTTGACTTTTTTTTTAACAGTCAAACTGCTTTGAATTCCCATACACTTTATGTGAATGTTTGCATTAGTTGGAGAGTCTGAATTTTTCCCCCTAAATTAATTCCTAAAAAGGCAACAAGAGTCAGTCATGGGAGTTCTTGGTGAGGATCACAGGGCACCAGAAAACATCATCCTAATTTTTAAATGTTATAGGCTATGTCTGAGAAAAAAGAAAAAGTTTAAGTAGTATAAAGTTATATAGAATGCTTGTATACGTATGCAGAGTTGATAAAGCAACATTTTTTACTTATATATTCTATCAGGTAAATGATCTAAAGTTTTCAGTTTGTTTAAATACTTTCTGGGCTTGCATCCAGTAATGTAAATAAATTCTTTAACAGATTTTTTTTTTTTTTTTTAGAGTTTTTTGCTATAGGGTACAAGTGCTCGCTGGAGAGACAGAGAGAGAAAGCGAAAGTGAGAAATTACCATGCCATGATCCCTTCTCCTCCATTCTCTTCTTGGAATTTTGGGCATACATGCACACACATGCAGTATGAGTTTCAAGACATTGAGTCCAGGACTCCAACTGTGGTTAACCACATGGGGATCAGCACTTTAACCACTATGTCACCTGCTGCCCCCCTTTCTTTAACAGTTTTAAAAACCATCTTCAGTAAAGTGGGTACAGAACCACATCTAAGATATATGCATGCCCCAGGCCCAGCATGGTGGCACAGGCAATGAGGATAGTATGCTGGAGACCATGAGGGAGGGCTCTGGCTTTATGTCCCCAGTCAGCTTCAACATGCTGGGTAGCCTGATACCCTGGCCAGCTGCAAGGCTGGGAGAAAGATCACAGCATGAAGACTCTGTTGAGGGGGTGTTTGTCTTCCTTTCTTTTTCTCAGGAAATAAATAATAAAAGTTTGGAACATATAAAAATACACATACATATGCATTGCAGAAAAATAAAAATCCCAGTAGCATGACTCATTCTGAAACAAAAGCAGACATTTCTTCCAACTCAAGCATGTGTTAGGTTCAATCACATCGGGACTTTCTCGTTAATGAAGACTAAGGAGTTTCTTTAGTCTACTTCACTAAGTTGTACCAACTATAGGAGTCTGTAAGAAAATTTAGCTATGTTTTTAACAGTTGGCTAGCAATTCTCATATAGTGTGTGTATGAATGTTAGAAAATTCTAGTACCTGCTCTATAAGGGGGTGTAATTTAATTCTTAAAATATCTTCTTATTCATTAACAGCACCAAAGCAGAAGCTATATACAATTTTGCCTATAACAATGATTTAAATACCTATTGAATTATTAAAGTGAATCTTATAATGACACTTTTTGATTAGGAACCTGTTTTACCAGAATATTATACAAAATGGATATTCTCTAATTTTCTTACAAATTTAGTTACCTAAAAAAACCCCCAATGTTTGATATTTTTTAAAACAAATGTTCATATAAATAAACATTTCCTACTATCACAAATTTGTGAAAATACCATCATGCTTATTTCATTTTTAAGTTCCCACGTTGCTGTTTCCACCCTAATTTGTTCATACAGAACTGTAACTTTTTTTTGAGAGAGAGATTTTTGCTATAGGGCATGTACGCTCACCAGAGAGATAGAGGGAGACAGAGAAACAGAATACAAGAAATCACTCCCTGGGAGAATGGTCACACTGTAATTCCTTCTCCATTCACCTCTTGAGATCTTGGGCACGGACACACATGCTCCTGATGTGAGTTTAAGCCACTGGGTCCAGGACTCGGTCCACAGTCAACTCTACATGCGAGTTCAGCGACATAACCATTATGCCATCTGCTGTTCCCTAGTATTGTAACTTTTAGATGATTCTCAGACGTAGCCGCTCAGTCCTTTGCTGGGGTTGGTGATATTATAGGGCAATCTTGCTGCAATTCTTGCCTCATACTGTATTCAGCCCATTTACCTTGCAATCCAGAAAAACTTCAATGTTTAACAATGCAATTTTAAATATGCCTCTTTTTAAAATTTTTTATTTGACTTTATTTATTTATCTATTTTTATTTGGCTAGAGAGGGACAGAGAGAGAGAGAGAGAAAGTGAGAAAGCAAAACTGCCGGATTTGAGACTTGAACTGTGATTGGCCATGTGGGAGTCCAGAGTCCAGTGCCTTTAACTACCACACCACCTGCTGTCCCCACCTGAAAATGGAAAGATATAACAATAAGCAAGCAAACTAATTTAATGGTAGGGATTGGTCAAAGGGACACCAGAGCCAAATGATAGAGGTTCCAATAACCAAAACAGAGTAATATGAACAGTGAAACAAAATAGTTGTGGTGTAAATACAAAGTATTAAATGAATGCTTATGACTGCACATTGATGTAAATGTATGATCGAATAAATAAATAAATGGGGAAGAAGAAACAAATCTTTCATGAAGAAGAATTCTAAATAATTCACATAAACATCCTGCTCTGAAGGTAGGAGAGAATAATTCTCCAGTCTTTCAGTGTAGGCTATATATAATGACTTCCTTTCAAAGAGTTTAATATAGAATGAGGACAAAAATAGTAATGGAGGTCCTCAGAAAAGCTGGTGTTGAAGTTCAAGTTTGAAAGCCATCTGCTGGCAGGATTCCTTCCTGGTGGGTGGAGGTCAATCTTGTTTCTCAGATCTTCAGCTGACTGGATGAGGTGTATCTTATTATGAACAACAATCTGCTTTACTCAAAACCTGTTTATTTAAATATTAATCTCATTCAAAACCACCGTTACAGAAACATTCATAATAATATTTAACCAAATACTTGAAAACCAAAACTCGGCCAAATTAACACATAAAACTAACCATCACACTGGACCGTAAAGTACCTATCAATGAACCTCAAATGGATGACCTTGTCTAAAGTTCATTTCCCCCTAAAAACAGTGAATTTAAGTTAGAAATCAAAACAAAACGTTGTTAGGAAAATTTCCTATATGTTTAAAACATAGGGAGGGAACACAATTCTACATAACAATCAGTTAAAGAAGAAACATTGTAAAGTAAAAAAATAATAAAAACTACCTATGTCAAGCTAACACTACACTTTGAGGTCAATTTATAACCTTAACAGAACTATTTTATTGAAAAAGAAATGCAGAGAAGAGGTAGTGACTTGGGCCAAATGCACACAACTCTAATTGACTATGTTCCAGGATTCCTTATGAAGTTGACTGAGGCTTCGTTGAACTTTATCATAGCTTGAAAATCCCCTCTGACCAAGAGGCTTCTTCTATCTTCCATAGTTTGTGGCTGCCTAGTCAATGCCCTCTATATGAGACTATCTCAGAACCTATTTCAGGAAAATCCAACTTGTTATACTCCTCAAGCTGAAAATATACTTATACAATGACCCAGCACTTTACGCTTAGTTAATAATCAACAGAAGTACATTTGCAACAAGAGACAAGTACAAGAATGTCCATAATAGTAGTATCTATTTAGATAGAAACTGGGAGCAATCCAAACCCAGAATGCATACATAGGTTGGGTCATGTTTTACAATAGAGGACTATAAAGCAGTAAACTTAATGAAGTACAGTTTCATTTAACAAGATATTTATTTATTTTATTAAAGTAAAAAAAAAAACAGATAAAAATGCCTAGCATATCATTCCATTGGATCAAAAATTCAAATTCTAATCAAATCTAAACTATCACATTAGAATGTTAAATAATGATTAAATTGGGATTTCAGTGAAATCCAATCCATTAGTGATAGACCTAGTTAATTAGGGGGACTTCTTTTTTTTAAAGTTTTTTCTCCCCATAGTGTGTGTGTGTGCTCACCAGAGAAGGAGATAGAAAGTGAGAAGGAAATCATATCAAAGGGGGGTGATCACGGTCCAATTCTTTCTCCTCCATTCTCCTCCTAGGATTTTTGGGCAGGTATGCACATTCACACATTCCTGGTATGACTTTCAAGCCACCAGATCCAGGACTGAAACTGCAGTCAGTCATGTGAGAGTCCAGCACCTTAATCACCATGTCACCTGCTCACACCCCTAGGGGACTTTTGCGATCTTGCCAGGGTTTTATTTCTGAAACAAATTGGAGACTGTATGTGTGCTCACTTTATGTTAATTTGCTAGATAACCTATGCTCATACTAGAACAATTCTATGATTGCTAGATTTAGTCCTTTAATATGTAGTTCAGACATCTTTCTACACAAAGAACTTCTGTGAATTTCTTATCTATTTTAACTCCTCTCTGTCTTTATGCCACATCTATCTAATAAATGAGTCTTTTATTATTTATCCTAACATCAATTGTTAATAGCTTATTTTACTTAGTTATTTTTCTTGTCACTTACCATAATCCCATCTCCACAATTTTAGGAATCTTCTTTGTTCACTGCTATATCTTTAACACCTAAACAGCGTCCAGGATGAAATAGGAACTCAAAAAATATTTGTTGAACTTATGAGTACATTAACCAACTAGCTTTGAGTCTTATATCGAATGATCTTGATTTCACTAATTCTTTTTATGAGTCTTCCATACTATGATTTCTTGCCTCAGTCTCTCACTGAGGATATGATCACCCTTGGACATTTGATTGCTGGGAATCAAATCTGGGCCTCCTATGTGGTTTCAGCTTGTGAAACACAGTATTTTAGCAGTGTGAGCCACCATAACTGGGACCCACTGTTAATTTTTTAATGGTCCTTTTATTAAAATGCAATTGTTTATTATTTTGCACTGGACTCCATTATATCACATTATTTTTTCTCTCTGTTTCTGCCTATATGCAGTTAAATCCAAATAATCTTATTTTTCTTAAAGTTGTAATACCTATAGAAGCTGTTTCAGTGTTTTAAGGCTGAAACAAGGCAGCTATCACTTAACATGTATCTTTTCCTGATTTTTATTCAAATGTAAATATTTGGTTGTGTTTCTTAAACATAAGGAGAAATATATTTTGATGTTGTATCCATGTCAATTAAGAATTGGACAATTAAAAAGAAGACAATTCAGTCCCTGAAAACATTAAGTTAAAATAGCAAATAAGGCAAATATGTTCATATTTAATTTGTTTAAAATATGATCACCTTACTTGATTCTTTTTTGAACATTACTGTTTCAAAAATGTGATTTAGAGACCAGCACCATGGTTAATGGAGACAAAGTCTACATGGCCAACTAGGGTTCAAATCCTAACCTTGGTGGTTTGAAAAACATGTCAGTATATATGTACATGCCCAAAATTGTGAGGAGAAGGAGAAAAAGAAGCAAAAGAAATGTGATGTAAATTTGCCCCATTGGGGTGCTTTCTCTTCTGCCCCCCTTTTCTCTCCTATTGTCCCTCTCTCTATGGTGAGCTCATGCACCCTTGACAGAAAAATGTAATTTGGTGGACACAACTGAACCCACATGGAAGAAGTCCTGGGTCCAGGTTCTGGGACCTGTGAGGATCCTGTTGGGGATCTCTCTCTCTCTCTCTCTCTCTCTCTCTCTTTCAATCTGACATTGAAGAAATAAACTTTTTAAGAGTGTGATTTGATTATTTTTTAAAATATGATAGTTAGTAACTCTACTTCACTGGATGCTAGCTAAATATGATAGTAATTAACTCCACTTCACTGGATGCTAGCTATGTATAGATGTGTGTTAATACATATACTCATGTGTCTCCAAAAGGTACATCACTATTGAGAGGACAAAAGAGAAATAAAGGAGAAAAGATCTACTCAAGAATGATAGCTTACTAAAATTAAACAGATGAACAAAGTTCCAACTCTGAAATATAATGACTAATATGGCATGAATGACATTAATACGTTTTTTTTCACTTTTGAGTTTAGATATGTGGTATCATATAAAATGGAAAAGTCAATTAAAAATTTATGATCCATATATATAGACGTGTGTGTATGTGTGTACATGCATATGTGGCACATTTAGATGACTATTTCAAATACTTTGGAAAAGTTCAAATAATTAAGGGAAGTCACTATGCTAAACTCTCTCTCTCTCTCTCTCTCTCTCTCTCTCTCTATATATAAAATTGTCAAAACCATCAACTCTTGAACATTTCTACTCCTACTTATCCTATTGTTCTGCTTAATCTTTTGTTTTAACTATTTTTATTCTTATTAGAGTATTAAATGCACATAGTTTAAAAAGTCAACTAGTACTACAGCTATAATAGAATATTGGAACTTGATTGCCTCACATGTCCCACTTTTAGTCTGGCTTCCTACAGAATCAGACATTTTTCTATTTATTTCAGTATTTTAAAGTTATATATTTATTGCTGTTTTTTCAAAAGTGAAATTTAGAAATGATCTATTAACTGTATTTTATAAACGATAAGTTAGTGGGGCCAGCAGGTGATTTGGTGGTTTAGGTGTTGTAATTCCACATGGTCGATTGCAGTTCAATTCCCGAACTGGGCAGCTTGCTTTCTCACTTTCTCTCTCATTTTCTCTCTGACTCTCTGTGTCTGTCTCCGGTGCGTACATGTGCCCTGTAGAAAATTTTTAAAAAATAGTGATGATGATAAATAAAATAAATAATTATTTAAAAAAATGTTAAGGAATTATCACTCTTGATTACTAATATGAGTTCTCTTACCCAGCCTTTTAAGTTAATGCTATGATTTTTCATGAAATCAATATTATTTGTACACCATGATAAATGGCATAACTATTATGTTTTCTCATCATCCCATTTCTCTTTTGCTTTTCCTGTAGATAATGATTGCTTTAAAAAATTGTGTGTTTTGGGACCGGCAGTTAGTGTAATGGCTATGTCACTGGACTCCCATGTAGTCGACCGTGGTTTGAGTCCCAGACCTGG